>NC_034201.2:41000732-41073232 GCF_002021735.2 Oncorhynchus kisutch
TGGCACTATGCATTGGGGCAGGTAGTGTTCTCCTGGCATCCGCCAAACTCATATTTGTCCGTCGTACTGCCAGATGGTGAAATGTGAATCATCACTCCAGAGAACGCATTTCCACTGCTCCAGAGTCCAATGGCGGCAAGCTTTACACCATTCCAGCCAACGCTTGGCATTGCACATGGTGATATTAGGCTTGTGTGTGGCTGCTCGGCCATGGAAACCCATCTCATGATGCCTCCACCAAACAGTTGCTGTACTGACACTGCTTCCAGACGCAGTTTGGAACTCAATAGTGAGTGTTGCCACCAAGTACAAACAATTTTTACACACTAGCGCTTCAGCACTCGGTGGTCTCGTTCTGTGAGCTTGTGTGGCCTACCATTTTGCGGCTGAGCAGTTGTTGCTCTTAGACATTTCCAATTCACAATAACAGCAATTACAGTTGACCGTGGCAGCTCTAGCAGGGCAGATATTTGACAAAATGTGAAGTCACTGAGCTCTTCAGTAAGGCCATTTTACTACAAATGTGTGTTTATGGAGTTCGCATGGCTGTGTACTCGATTTTATACACCTGGCAGCAATGGGTGTGGCTGAAATAGCCGAATCTACTAATTTGAAGGTGTCACAAACGTGAGGAGCGACGGACCAAGGCGTTATTATAAAGTGAAACTTAGCAAAACAAAACAATAAATCAAATAAACTAACAACGAGACGTGACTACGTGGTGCACATGCACAAAACACAAAATAATATCCCACAAACACAGGTGGGAAAAATGCTACCTAAATATGATCCCCAATTAGAGACAACGATTACCTCTAATTGGGAATCATACAAATCACCAACATAGAAAAATAAACTACAACACCACATAGAAATAATAAACTCGAATACCCCCAGTCATGCCCTGACCTACTATACCATCAAGAAACAAGGGCTCTCTATGGTCAGTGCGTGACAGAAGGGGTGTCCACATACCTTTGTGTATATATATATACACTATCCTTCAAATGTTTGGGGTCACTTAGAAATGTCCTTGTTTTTGAAAGAAAAGCAAATTTTTTGTCCATTATAATAACATCAAATTGATCAGAAATACAGTGTAGACATGGTTAATGTTGTAAATGACTATTGTAGCTGGAAACGACAGATTTTTTATGGAATATCTACATCAGCGTACAGAGGCCCTTTATCAGCAACCAATGGCATGTTGTGTTAGCTAATCCAAGTTTATCATTTTAAAAGGCTAATTGATCATTAGAAAACCCTTTTGCATTTATCTTCAGCATAGCTGAAAACGGTTGTTCTGCTTAAAGAAGCAATAAAACTGGCCTTCTTTAGACTAGCTGAGTATCTGGAGCATCAGCATTTGTGGGTTCGATTACAGGCTCGAAATTACCAGAAAGAAAGACTTTCTTCTGAAGCTTGTCAGTCTATTCTTGTTCTGAGAAATGAAGGTTATTCCATGTGAGAAATTGTCAAGAAACTGAAGATCTCGTACAACGCTGTGCACTACTCCCTTCCCAGAACAGTGCAAACTGGCTCTAACTAGAATAGAAAGAAGAGTGGGAGGCCCCGGTGCACAACTGAGCACAAATACATTAGAGTGTCTAGTTTGAGAAACAGATGCCTCACAAGTCCTCAACTGGCAGCTTCATTAAATTGTACCCGCAAAACACCAACATCAACATCAACACCAACATATCAATGTCAACAGTGAAGAGGCGACTACAGGATGCTGGCCTTCTAGTTCCTCTATCCAGTTCCTCTAGCCTTTTAAAAATGATAAACTTGGATTAGCTAACACAACATGCCATTGGAACACAGGAGTGATGGTTGCTGATAATGGACCTCTGCATGCCTATGTAGATATTCCATAGAAAAATCTGCCATTTCCAGCTACAATGGTCATTTACAACATTAACAATGTCTACACTGTATTTCTGATCAATTTTACATTATTTTAATGGACAAAAAAATGTGCTTTTCTTTAAAAAACAAGGACATTTCTAAATGACCCCAAACTTTTAAACAGTAGTGTATATACACTGAGCAAAAAATATAAACACAACATGCAACAATTTACAGTTCATATAAGGAAATCAGCCAATTTAAATAAATATACTAGGCCCCAATCTATGGATTTCACATGACTAGGCAGGGGCGCAGCCATGGGTTGTTCAGCTTTATTACAGACATAAATACTCCTCAGTTTCATCAGCTGTCCTGGTGGCTGGTCGCAGATGATCCCGTAGGTGAAGATGCCTGACGTGGAGGTTCTGGGCTGGCATGGTTACACGTGGTCTTCAGTTGTTAGGCTGGTTGGATGTACTTCCAAATTCCATAAAATTACATTGGAGGCGGCTTGTGGTAGAGAAAACCTGTAACAACAACTCCGCTGGACATTCCTGCAGTCATCATGCCAATTGTATGCTCCATCAAAACTTGAGACATCTGTGGCATTGTGCTGTGTGACAAAACTGAACATTTTAGAGTGGCCTTGTATTGTCCCCATCACAAGGTGCACCTGTGTAATGATCCCAACAGGACAATGACCCTAAGTGCACAGCCAAGACACGCAGGAGTAGCTTCGGGACAAGTGTCCAAACTTATGACTGGTACTGTATATAGCAGGGAAGAGAAAGCCACAACCTCTGAAATACAGTAAAATAGAGCCAAAACCTTTGAAATACAATAAGAGAGAGCCTAAACCTCTGAAATACAGTAAGAGAGAGCAGTAGCCGTCTGAGTCTAGCACTTAGCCATTACATTAGCTAAAAGCTGTTGGACCTACATTAGGCCAGTCACTGGTGACAGGCTATCTATTGCATCGTGATCCATATAGGGCAGGCATATACTCGAAGCAGGCCTCAATGCCTGTTTAGTGGTGTCTCAAACAAGAACGATTAACTCTTTCTAAAAGTTCTAACGCTTAATTGAGTCAGCATTCTGTTGCATTGAATTATACAGCAAGTTGTTTGTAATATTGGATGACTGGCATTTGGAAATTATTGTATTGTGAGGAAGGACATACTCAAGATCAAATTCTGCAGGCTGCTTAGCATTGAAATATGCTCAATATCTTACTAATTGCCTGGATTACTGCATTAAATCACTACTTGGCTAGATCCCTCTGCTAATTCTCATCAGGAAGCCTTGGTTTTTAATGTAGTGCTATACACCTCACGAAGAGAGACATGCCGTAAAGTATACAGTCATAATAAGTCATAGCCAGTGTGCTCTAATGTCCAGAAGCCCAGCCCTAGCCTGCAGCTTAGCAAATTGATGGATATGTTTTCCACTGACCCTTGACCCCACTCGGCCAGCTCTGAGCCAGCACTCAGCCAGGCTTGAATGCCCCCCTACACTTCAGGTCAGATACTATGCTGATACAAACAAAGTGAACAATATGTAGTGTTCCGCTTCTGGTAGTAATAATAAGCAGGTTTTTCATAGGTTGCTAATCGTCTCTGGCAGCTGTAAAAGGACGGGTCACTTGATAGACTCGTGGGGCCTCTGAGGTTGTATGGGGATAGAGGAAGAAGCAAGAGGTGCTGCATGAAGCTATTATAGTAGGATAGGATATGCTGCTGGAAATGTTAAACCTGGACAGCTTGGTCCACAGGACTGACTGACTGGCACACCATGCAATGGCTGGTTGGCACGTTAAGGTTGAGTCTCACCCATGGGCTCCAAGGCTGCGTGCCTCTGCATGACAAGCCCCAGCATCAGCCCCAGCCTCCTCCTAGTTCTATCTGAACAGTCACTCTGAATAACCCAACAAAACAGAAGAAAAAAGGGGAACTGCGGGCCGTCTCTGTCTCTCTCTCCCTACGTCCCTCCGGTCCATCCGCATACAAAATGCTCTTGTCAAAATGTCAAACACTTACTCATGCATGTTCCGCTGTTTCAATGGGTCCCCGTGCTTCTGACTTGATCATTGGATCATTGGATTTTCATGCTGTTTATTACGAGGGACGACTTGGCATTGATGCTGTCTCCTGGTATTTCTCCTGGGAACGTGATGTGCCCATTTTGACAGCAGGTAGAGGTGGAATGGTTTACATGCTAATGCGTCTTAAAGGAGTCATTATCTCTGTGTTCAGGGGGAGAATCAGCAGGGGGCACAGGTGGAGGTGCAAGATGCATGACGTCAGGTTAGTTAGAGCTTAAGGTATTGTGTTTGTTATGTATTCTGTCCCAATATCTTTTGCCCTCTTTTCACTGTTGCCAATGTTTTTTTAGGCGTGGTTCTTTAGTGTGTATTATACACTGAGCCTTCAGATAGTTAAGGCCATTTTCTGTTAGTTGCTGAAAAGCAATTTGACTATAAGGAAACACCAGTTGTAATTAAATAGATGCTAATTTGTAGGCCTGTGTTTACTCTAGTCCAGCATCCGTTTGAATTGGGCTGAGCATTAAGTGCTGTTGTGTCTGATTTTGGATGTAATTGCACCAACAGACAGGAGGAAATTAAGCAGGTTAAGTGCTTCTGAAAATAACCCTTTCCCAATTATAACTCTTTCGGAATCTCCATGACAAGGAACCCAACTGACTAATGTTCTAATTCAACAGAGCAGAGGGACTACATCATTTACAGGTATGTTATCCACCTCCCCTAGAGCTGTCCACCAGGACCTGGCAGCATCATCACCCGTTCAGGAGGCTGTGTGTGCAGCCTGCCTGCCCGCCCTCAGTCCTAGGCCATGGGATTCCATGGCTGTAGTAGGAACTCTCCTCTTAGCAGGGCTGTTGAGAGGTAAGCAAGAGGATGGCTCTGGGGGAAGGGATTACCGTGTCAGGTTTACTCAGTCTTAGAGCCAGTCGATAACTTCATCCCGAGTGCTCTCTCTCTCCCTCTCCTCGGAAAATATCACCATTACCGGCGGTAGACATTTCACACAAAGCAATTTTAGCATTGCAGTGCGGAGAGGGATTGTTCATTACATTTCCTAAATGTCGAGCACATTGATCGCAGTCCGTACTAGTCACTGATGAATGGCTCTAACTTTCCATAAGCCTTTTGCAACTAAAATGGTTTGGTGTGTGTTCATCAGTTTTATCGGATAATACTTAACAGCTTTAAGTCCACACATTCTTAAAATACCAATAGAGTTATGGGAGAATGAAACAATTGACAGTCAAATTACTCTAGTTAACAAACACAATCATCATTTGGAAAATGTATTTTGTTTTATTAATGTATGCCCTCAAGCTGCCGTTTTAGCTACTGTATTTCTCTATTTTTTTCAGTACTTTTTAATGACCTATTGCAACTAAAGGAGAATGGAGTCTGTAGGAATGCAAATAAGAGTATGATATTTGTTTGCATTCAACCAGTAAATAATGTACTGTATTAATACAGTACTTGTGTTCTTTTTGTCTGATCATTTGAATTTCAGACACTTGATTTGGACACATGAAATGGATGAGCTCTATGTCCAGTAAAACATGAACATGAACTGTGACCCTGGTGATGTCACGTTCGGTATAATGAGCGGATCAAGGCGCAGCTTGAGTAGAGTTCCACATGTTTATTAAGTGAAACCCAAAACAACAAATAAATAAACTAACGTGCCATTCGTAGCGCACATAGCACTAAACAAAAACAATATCCCACAACACAGGTGGGAAAAGGACCACACTAAGTATGATCCCCAATTAGAGGCAACGATCATTAGCTAACTGGGAACCATACTCACACCATACTCACACCATAGAAATGAAAGACTTGAACACCCCCAAGTCACGCTCTGATCTAAAACACCATAGAGAACCCCGAGAACTCTCTATGGTCAGGGCGTGGCAGGTGAGTAACAACCATTACCTCTGTGAGGACCGTAATTGCATGATTGATGTTGATTTTTTATCACACACTCATGGCTCCAAGGAATTGAAAGGGAAATAAACAATGTTAGCGTGCCCATTTCTCTCATACTACACTGAACAAAGATATAAACGCAACATGTAAAGTGTTGGTCCCATGTGTCATGAGCTGAAATAAAAGATCCCAGAAATTTTCCAGACTCACAAAAAAGCTTATTTCTCTAAAACTGTCTGTATAAATGTATTTATATCCCTGTTAGTGAATTTTTTTTTGTCGTGTCTGGACTGTCATTAAATGTGAAGATTGTATCTTATCAAATCAATTCTCTATGTGTAATTTAATTACGCGATTAAACTAATCATGTAACTATAATTACCTAGGAAGTCGGGGCACCACAGGAATATGATGTTTATAGAATTTCAACTCCCTAATATAACTCTTCAGATATTTTCATATCTTGTCAAGTACACTGTTGTATTAATGTATTATTATTACCTCATCAGTTCTCATTACTGAACGTCGCAAACCCTTAGATATCAGCATGAACATTAGCCTCCATAATGAATAAGCATATACAAATTGGCTTAATTATTTATTTACTAACTAACTAATCAAATCACAGAATTACATAAACAAACAACGTAGTTATTGGTTACTAACACAATGCATTTATAAGTCCCTTGTGGGCTAAACCGGTATGACGGCTTGGTAGACAATGGAAAGGGGTGGGGACAGAAAGAGCAGGAAAGACAAAATGGATTCACTATACACAGTTGATAATTATATGAATTGAAATGCTAATCCTTTGCACACTCATTCAAAAATAATTGCAATGTATATATTTATGCCCGTATGTCGTTGTTGTCTTCTCTGTTAGAATCGCCGGTCCGTCTGCTGGAGAGTCAGTTCATCAGAGTGTTCCCTAGAAGTCACAATGTCTTTCGTGGTTGTAGCTTTCTCAGAGGGTTTGGAAAGTGTCTGTTGTAATGGATACGTCAGGCGTACAGATGGTTGTTGCATAGAATAGATGCTTCCGAGGTTGTCGGTATTCCTGAGAAAAGGGCGGTCCATGACGCCGACGTAATGCCTATACTCACGTGGGCGTGGCCACTGATTTGGTTAACTTTATATGAAAACCCATATTTTCTCATTTAGAAGGTTAACATCACTTTACATTACATTACATCATCCATAACCGTATGTCATGTTCTATAAAGGGTTCATAAATGTGGCATAACTGTGTGACATAACCGCCAATGTCAAATGTGACTTAACTCACAAGGTTATATATGACATAAACATGTGCTTTATAAAGGGTGGCATAAGCACCGCATAATAAAGGCTTTATAAATCATACTAAATTGAGGCTTCACAAAGCATTTATAACCTTGTCATGCATCTTGCAAGAAAATTCTAAGTTTTGTTTTTCCAGGCTTCGGTTTTACCCCCACTTTTTTAATAGAAAAATAACCAAATTTGATTTTCTGTGTTCACAACAATGCTTAAACCTCATCAAGGGTAGACTTCTGATGTGTCTGACTTTCTAGTAAGTACAGCATCATACGATATAAGGCTTGTATGTATGTGTTATAAATGACCAAAGGGGTCTAACTTTCTAGTAAGTACAGCATCATACGATATAAGACTTGTATGTATGTGTTATAAATGACCAAAGGGGTCTAACTTTCTAGTAAGTACAGCATCATACGATATAAGGCTTGTATGTATGTGTTATAAATGACCAAAGGGGTCTAACTTTCTAGTAAGTACAGCATCATACGATATAAGGCTTGTATGTATGTGTTATGTGTTATGTGTTATGTACAAAGGTGTCTCACTTCAAACAAAGTATTACAGGACACGACATAGTGTCAATAAATAGGTTATTAATGTTCTGCTGATTTATGAAGGACAGCCACAGTCATAATTATGGCTATAACCCGCCCATTTCCAAAATATATCTTCTTAAAATGTTATTTTTAACCTAACCCTAACTAACTAATGAAGGTCAGGTTTGATGCGTTGGTCCACGAAACCTTTCGTGCATCTGGGCAGATGTGTCTGGGAAGGAGATTAGGTGTAATGTGACTAACATGACTTTACTTTAGAGCGTGTGTCATCCTTCAGCACCGTATGTCACCATTTATAGAGCACATATTTATATCATATTCGACATAGTGGGTTATGTCACATTTGATATTGGTGATTTTGTCACACAGTTATGCCACATTTATAAACCCTTTATAAAGCATGACATACAGTTATAGATGCTTTGTAACACATGTGTATAGTTCTTTTGAAGGCATTATGCTGAATGTCATTTCAATCGGGACCTTTATTTCAATTGTCTGATTTCCTCATATGAACTGTAACTCAGTAAAATCTTTGAAATTGTTGCATGTTGCTTTTCTATTTTTGTTCAGTATAAAACAGCTGTGTGTATTCACCACTGCCTGCTTCCCAACCTGGGACATCCAGTAATCGTGTCATTGCATTGCTTTTCAGGCAAATCCTATGTGTAAATGAGCCATATTTTACAGTGGCATGTTAAGGCCGTCCTGTATACAGTACTCACTATCAGGGGCTCTTAGACCGATGTGAATAAAAAATGACCAACTAGCTGTAGGGCTTGTCTCTGTCGATGTGAAGAAAATGCTATTTGCATTCCTAATGAGTGCTTTGAAAGGCACTCTGCGGTAATTGCGGAGGCGGAGGGAAAGAACATAAACAAAAACAGGAATGGCCCACTCTTATTGGAGTTAATATGGGGCTGTCAAGATGGCCCCCGTCTCATCAGCTGACTCAGTGCTCAGAAAGATAGAGGGGCACGACTAACGAGAGCATGTGCTCCTGAAAAAAATCTGTGAGAGAAGACGAGAAGCGTGAGGGTGGGGGTTCATCTATTTCCATCACAATGTATAATTTAAAATTCAAAGCTATTTTGGGGCATTTGTAGACGGAGAGGGAAAGTGGGTACATTTCAAGACAAGAGTAATGATGGTAATGGAGGTAATTATACATTATGGCCGTGCCGTCGTTTGGCACCACCAATTGGCTGCTCTCTCCATATTTTTCTATTTTTTGTTTTTCTCAGAAACTGCCATCGGCTCTCTCTTCCCTTCTGTTTCTCCATCTGTATCCCGCTGTGCAGACAGACGAGGAGTAGCTGTAACTTATTAGACAGGCGAGGAGTGGCTGTAACTTATTAGACAGGCGAGGAGTGGCTGTAACTTATTAGACAGGCGAGGATTGGCTGTAACTTATTAGACAGACGAGGAGTGGCTGTAACTCATTAGACAGGCGAGGAGTGGCTGTAACTTATTAGACAGGCGAGGAGTGGCTGTAACTTATTAGACAGGCGAGGATTGGCTGTAACTTATTAGACAGACGAGGAGTGGCTGTAACTCATTAGACAGGCGAGGAGTGGCTGTAACTTATTAGACAGGCGAGGAGTGGCTGTAACTTATTAGACAGCGAGGAGTGGCTGTAACTTATTAGACAGGCGAGGAGTAGCTGTAACTTATTAGACAGACGAGGAGTGGCTGTAACTTATTAGACAGGCGATGAGTGGCTGTAACTTATTAGACAGGCGAGGATTAGCTGTAACTTATTAGACAGGCGAGGAGTGGCTGTAACTTATTAGACAGGCGAGGAGTGGCTGTAACTTATCAGCTACCTATTAATTTTCCTGCTGCTGGTGCTGCAGTGGCGGTGCTGGTGTTAGTGTAGAGATGTAGTGTTAGTGTAGAGATGCAGCGTTAGTGTAGAGATGTGCGTTAGTGTAGAGATGTAGTGTTAGTGTAGAGATGTAGTGTTAGTGTAGAGATGTAGCGTTAGTGTAGAGATGTAGTGTAGAGATGTAGCGTTAGTGTAGAGATGCAGCGTTAGTGTAGAGATGTAGTGTTAGTGTAGAGATGTAGAGATGCAGCGTTAGTGTAGAGATGTAGCGTTAACGTAGAGATGTAGAGATGTAGCGTTAACGTAGAGATGTAGAGATGCAGCATTAGTGTAGAGATGCAGCGTTAGTGTAGAGATGTAGAGATGCAGCGTTAGTGTAGAGATGCAGCGTTAATGTAGAGATGTAGAGATGCAGTGTTAGTGTAGAGATGTAGCATTAACGTAGAGATGTAGAGATGCAGCATTAGTGTAGAGATGCAGCGTTAGTGTAGAGATGTAGAGATGCAGCGTTAGTGTAGAGATGCAGCGTTAATGTAGAGATGTAGAGATGCAGCGTTAGTGTAGAGATGTAGTGTTAGTGTAGAGATGTAGCGTTAGTGTAGAGATGTAGCGTTAGTGTAGAGATGTAGTGTTAGTGTAGAGATGCAGCGTTAGTGTAGAGATGTAGTGATGCAGCGTTAGTGTAGAGATGCAGCGTTAGTGTAGAGATGTAGAGATGTAGCGTTAGTGTAGAGATGCAGCGTTAGTGTAGAGATGTAGAGATGCAGCGTTAGTGTAGAGATGTAGAGATGCAGCGTTAGTGTAGAGATGCAGCGTTAGTGTAGAGATGCAGCGTTAGTGTAGAGATGCAGCGTTAATGTAGAGATGTAGAGATGTAGCGTTAGTGTAGAGATGTATTGTTAGTGTAGAGATGTAGAGTTAGTGTAGAGATGTAGCGTTAGTGTAGAGATGTAGAGATGTAGCGTTAGTGTAGAGATGTAGCGTTAGTGTAGAGATGTAGTGTTAGTGTAGAGATGTAGCGTTAGTGTAGAGATGTAGCGTTAGTGTAGAGATGTAGAGATGTAGCGTTAGTGTAGAGATGTAGCGTTAGTGTAGAGATGTAGTGTTAGTGTAGAGATGTAGCATTAGTGTAGAGATGTAGTGTTAGTGTAGAGATGTAGCGTTAGTGTAGAGATGTAGCGTTAGTGTAGAGATGTAGCATTAATGTAGAGATGTAGCGTTAGTGTAGAGATGTAGCGTTAGTGTAGAGATGTAGTGTTAGTGTAGAGATGTAGTGTTAGTGTAGAGATGCAGCGTTAACGTAGAGATGTAGAGATGTAGCGTTAGTGTAGAGATGTAGAGATGTAGCGTTAGTGTAGAGCTGTAGCGTTAGTGTAGAGATGTAGTGTTAGTGTAGAGATGCAGCGTTAACGTTGAGATGTAGAGATGCAGCGTTAGTGTAGAGATGTAGCGTTAGTGTAGAGATGTAGCGTTAGTGTAGAGATGTAGCGTTAGTGTAGAGATGCAGCGTTAACGTAGAGATGTAGCGTTAGTGTAGAGATGTAGTGTTAGTGTAGAGATGTAGTGTTAGTGTAGAGATGTAGCGTTAGTGTAGAGATGTAGCGTTAGTGTAGAGATGTAGCGTTAGTGTAGAGATGTAGCGTCAACGTAGAGATGTAGCGTTAGTGCAGAGATGTAGTGTTAGTGTAGAGATGTAGCGTTAGTGTAGAGATGTAGCGTTAGTGTAGAGATGTAGTGTTAGTGTAGAGATGCAGCGTTAACGTTGAGATGTAGAGCTGCAGCGTTAGTGTAGAGATGTAGCGTTAGTGTAGAGATGTAGAGATGTAGCGTTAACGTAGAGATGTAGAGATGTAGCGTTAGTGTAGAGATGTAGCATTAACGTAGAGATGTAGAGATGCAGCATTAGTGTAGAGATGCAGCGTTAGTGTAGAGATGCAGCGTTAATGTAGAGATGCAGCGTTAGTGTAGAGATGTAGCGTTAGTGTAGAGATGTAGCGTTAGTGTAGAGATGTAGCGTTAGTGTAGAGATGTAGTGTTAGTGTAGAGATGTAGTGTTAGTGTAGAGATGTAGTGTTAACGTAGAGATGCAGCGTTAGTGTAGAGATGTAGCGTTAGTGTAGAGATGTAGAGATGCAGTGTTAGTGTAGAGATGCAGCGTTAGTGTAGAGATGTAGCGTTAGTGTAGAGATGTAGAGATGCAGCGTTAGTGTAGAGATGTAGCGTTAGTGTAGAGATGCAGCGTTAGTTAGTGTAGAGATGTAGTGTTAGTGTAGAGATGTAGTGTTAACGTAGAGATGCAGCATTAGTGTAGAGATGTAGCGTTAGTGTAGAGATGTAGAGATGCAGCGTTAGTGTAGAGATGCAGCGTTAGTGTAGAGATGTAGCGTTAGTGTAGAGATTCAGCGTTAGTGTAGAGATGTAGCGTTAGTGTAGAGATGTAGCGTTAGTGTAGAGATGTAGAGATGCAGCATTAGTGTAGAGATGCAGCATTAATGTAGAGATGCAGCGTTAGTGTAGAGATGTTGCGTTAGTGTAGAGATGTAGCGTTAACGTAGAGATGTAGCGTTAGTGTAGAGATGTAGCGTTCGTGTAGAGATGTAGCGTTAACGTAGAGATGCAGCGTTAGTGTAGAGATGCAGCGTTAGTGTAGAGATGTAGCGTTAGTGTAGAGATGCAGCGTTAACGTAGAGATGCAGCGTTAGTGTAGAGATGTAGTGTTAGTGTAGAGATGTAGCGTTAGTGTAGAGATGTAGCATTAGTGTAGAGATGTAGCGTTAGTGTAGAGATGCAGCGTTAGTGTAGAGATGTAGTGTTAGTGTAGAGATGTAGTGTTAACGTAGAGATGCAGCGTTAGTGTAGAGATGTAGTGTTAGTGTAGAGATGTAGTGTTAACGTAGAGATGCAGCGTTAGTGTAGAGATGCAGCGTTAGTGTAGAGATGTAGCGTTAGTGTAGAGATGTAGCGTTAGTGTAGAGATGTAGAGATGTAGCGTTAGTGTAGAGATGTAGCGTTAGTGTAGAGATGTAGTGTTAGTGTAGAGATGTAGCGTTAGTGTAGAGATGTAGCGTTAGTGTAGAGATGTAGAGATGTAGCGTTAGTTTAGAGATGTAGCGTTAGTGTAGAGATGTAGTGTTAGTGTAGAGATGTAGCGTTAGTGTAGAGATGTAGCGTTAGTGTAGAGATGTAGCGTTAGTGTAGAGATGTAGCATTAACGTAGAGATGTAGAGATGTAGCGTTATTGTAGAGATGTAGCGTTAGTGTAGAGATGTAGTGTTAGTGTAGAGATGTAGTGTTAGTGTAGAGATGCAGCGTTAACGTAGAGATATAGAGATGTAGCGTTAGTGTAGAGATGTAGAGATGTAGCGTTAGTGTAGAGATGTAGCGTTAGTGTAGAGATGTAGTGTTAGTGTAGAGATGTAGCGTTAGTGTAGAGATGTAGCGTTAGTGTAGAGATGCAGCGTTAACGTAGAGATGTAGCGTTAGTGTAGAGATGTAGTGTTAGTGTAGAGATGTAGTGTTAGTGTAGAGATGTAGCGTTAGTGTAGAGATGTAGCGTTAGTGTAGAGATGTAGCGTTAGTGTAGAGATGTAGCGTTAGTGTAGAGATGTAGCGTCAACGTAGAGATGTAGCATTAGGGTAGAGATGTAGTGTTAGTGTAGAGATGTAGCGTTAGTGTAGAGATGTAGCGTTAGTGTAGAGATGTAGCGTTAGTGTAGAGATGTAGTGTTAGTGTAGAGATGCAGCGTTAACGTAGAGATGTAGAGATGCAGCATTAGTGTAGAGATGTAGCGTTAGTGTAGAGATGTAGAGATGTAGCGTTAACGTAGAGATGTAGAGATGCAGCATTAGTGTAGAGATGCAGCGTTAGTGTAGAGATGTAGAGATGCAGCGTTAGTGTAGAGATGCAGCGTTAATGTAGAGATGTAGAGATGCAGTGTTAGTGTAGAGATGTAGCATTAACGTAGAGATGTAGAGATGCAGCATTAGTGTAGGTATGCAGCGTTAGTGTAGAGATGTAGAGATGCAGCGTTAGTGTAGAGATGTAGTGTTAGTGTAGAGATGTAGTGTTAGTGTAGAGATGTAGTGTTAGTGTAGAGATGTAGCGTTAGTGTAGAGATGTAGTGTTAGTGTAGAGATGTAGTGTTAGTGTAGAGATGTAGCGTTAGTGTAGAGATGTAGCGTTAGTGTAGAGATGTAGTGTTAGTGTAGAGATGTAGCGTTAGTGTTGAGATGCAGCGTTAACGTAGAGATGCAGCGTTAGTGTAGAGATGTAGCGTTAGTGTAGAGATGTAGCGTTAGTGTAGAGATGTAGTGTTAGTGTAGAGATGTAGTGTTAGTGTAGAGATGTAGTGTTAGTGTAGAGATGTAGTGTTAACGTAGAGATGCAGCGTTAGTGTAGAGATGTAGCGTTAGTGTAGAGATGTAGAGATGCAGCGTTAGTGTAGAGATGCAGCGTTAACGTAGAGATGCAGCGTTAGTGTAGAGATGTAGAGATGTAGCGTTAGTGTAGAGATGTAGCATTAGTGTAGAGATGTAGTGTTAGTGTAGAGATGTAGCGTTAGTGTAGAGATGTAGAGATGTAGCGTTAGTGTAGAGATGCAGCGTTAACGTAGAGATGCAGCGTTAGTGTAGAGATGTAGAGATGTAGCGTTAGTGTAGAGATGTAGCATTAGTGTAGAGATGTAGTGTTAGTGTAGAGATGTAGCGTTAGTGTAGAGATGTAGAGATGTAGCGTTAGTGTAGAGATGTAGCATTCGTGTAGAGATGTAGTGTTAGTGTAGAGATGTAGCGTTAGTGTAGAGATGTAGCGTTAGTGTAGAGATGTAGAGATGTAGCGTTAGTGTAGAGATGTAGCATTCGTGTAGAGATGTAGTGTTAGTGTAGAGATGTAGCGTTAGTGTAGAGATGTAGCGTTAGTGTAGAGATGTAGCGTTAACGTAGAGATGTAGAGATGTAGCGTTAGTGTAGAGATGTAGAGATGTAGCGTTAGTGTAGAGATGTAGCGTTAGTGTAGAGATGTAGTGTTAGTGTAGAGATGTAGCGTTAGTGTAGAGATGTAGCGTTAGTGTAGAGATGTAGCGTTAGTGTAGAGATGTAGCGTTAGTGTAGAGATGTAGCGTTAATGTAGAGATTCAGCGTTAACGTAGAGATGTAGAGATGTAGCGTTAGTGTAGAGATGTAGCGTTAGTGTAGAGATGTAGCGTTAGTGTAGAGATTCAGCGTTAACGTAGAGATGTAGCGTTAGTGTAGAGATGTAGTGTTAGTGTAGAGATGTAGTGTTAGTGTAGAGATGTAGTGTTAGTGTAGAGATGTAGCGTTAGTGTAGAGATGTAGCGTTAGTGTAGAGATGAAGCGTTAGTGTAGAGATGTAGCATTAGTGTAGAGATGTAGCGTTAATGTAGAGATTCAGCGTTAACGTAGAGATGTAGAGATGTAGCGTTAGTGTAGAGATTCAGCGTTAACGTAGAGATGTAGCGTTAGTGTAGAGATGTAGTGTTAGTGTAGAGATGTAGCGTTAGTGTAGAGATGTAGTGTTAGTGTAGAGATGCAGCGTTAGTGTAGAGATGCAGTGTTAGTGTAGAGATGTAGTGTTAGTGTAGAGATGCAGCGTTAGTGTAGAGATGTAGCGTTAGTGTAGAGATGTAGTGTTAGTGTAGAGATGTAGAGGGAGAAATCCCCAGATGTGTGTGCGACACCCATCAGATAGGAGCATGCTGGGGTCAGCAACCATCTCCTATGATGCTCTACTATCCACCCTCAGCTCAATGTCCAGGTGTTAACGTTCACCACAAGGTTTTAGCTTCTAATAACTATAGTTGTCTTTTACTGTCATCTACTCTAATAATCGGTAGAGCAGTAAAAATTGAGCCATTTCCACACATCAATATACCAATGTGGTTGTGAGTAAACTGTTCTAGGTTTAGCTCGAATATTGGATTTGCAGCTTTCGCATCAGCATTTAGGTTTGTCAGAGGCGCTAAAATGAAATCAATACTAGACTTAATTGTCAGTATGACCGAAAATTCCAGCAAGGCCATATTTCAACAGCTGTCACACCCTGTATGACATGATTTATAGAGTTTCTTCTGAATAAGTAATCGTCCTTGGCAGGGAGTCATGAATACGTGAGGAGAGGGAGGAGGTTAAGGAGCGGTTGGGATGGGGTGAGGTAGAGGGGCTGGAGGGGGAGGTGGTTGGGAAGAGAGAGAGGGAGGAGGATGAGGAGCGGTTGGGATGGGGTTAGGTAGAGGGGCTGGAGGGGGAGGTGGTTGGGAAGAGAGAGAGGGAGGGTGCGGTACAGGGGTCCTGTGCCTCATTAACTGCAGGAGGTCAGAGGAATGATGGAGACAGCCTCTCTAGTGACTGAATGGGGCTGCTCCAGCAACTGCCACCATAAATATGAGAACACACTTCACACAGACAGAACCACAGAGGGTGTCCACGTCTCACTTCAGAGCTGTGGCAGTGGACACACTTCTCTTCTGTGGCTGCAACATTGGGCTTGTTAAAATAAAAAGGCTTAAGTCTAGAGGCATGTTGGTCAGTGGCCCAGTCTGACATGGGAAGGTGTTAACAGTGGACGGAGACAAGGAGTTACACGATAGGCAGCTGGGAAGTTCCTCTGAAGCACACAGCTTGGATAAGGATGTGCTCATCTCTTCTTTGATGTCAAAGCCAGGCTCTCATCCTGCCAACCCAATGCACATTAAAGAGATACAGCCTCCTTAGCTCTCCACACCTGCCTGGCAGTCAAATCTGACAGACTATCCAAGCCATAAATTCAGATTTAAAGAGCACCAGCAGAAAGCCGTATGAGAGACTCATTACAATGATCGTAGACACAATCAATTTGTCTGGGGAAAAGATTGTTATCATCATTCTGATTTGTTACATTAAAGAGAACTGGAAAATTGCTTCTTTGATAAGCCAAGTACATCAGTCAACTTGAAGCATTCATTTTATTCCTAATTCATTAATCTTAAATTAATAGTTCCCTACTAATAAACAAATAAATATATATTGTGCAATTGAAAGGAAGGACTTTGAGGAAATGTTACATAATGTAATGAGCGAACATAGTACAGCGCTTTTAGCAGTGCTGTAGTTAAGGCACGCAAGTACAACATGCATAAAGTTCATCATAATAATAACAATACTACTGTACATGCATTTTCTCAAATGTGTTAGCATTTTCAACAGGGGACTACTACTGTAAAACTACCGTGGTCTAACAAGCCATCTTGATAAGTGAATTCAAGTTAATTCAGGAACCGACAGCATTACTGACCTGTGACTCTCACGCAAGTTAACGTTTTTTTTTTTGTCATGAATCTTGTTCTAGAGGCAGCTCTGCAGAATGGTCACTAACTGGCACAGCCACAAAGTCATAAAATCTGATTTGAAACCTAACCCTAACCTTGGAGGCAGGAGTGGCACTGCAGCATAGCTGGGGTATTCTTGAGGATGGAGGCAGGAGTGGCACTGCAGCATAGCTGGGGTATTCTTGAGGATGGAGGCAGGAGTGGCACTGCAGCATAGCTGGGGTATTCTTGAGGATGGAGGCAGGAGTGGCACTGCAGCATAGCTGGGGTATTCTTGAGGATGGAGGCAGGAGTGGCACTGCAGCATAGCTGGGGTATTCTTGAGGATGTAGGCAGGCGTGGCACTGCTGCATAGCTGGGGTATTCTTGAGGATGGAGGCAGGAGTGGCACTGCAGCATAGCTGGGGTATTCTTGAGGATGGAGGCAGGAGTGGCACTGCAGCATAGCTGGGGTATTCTTGAGGATGGAGGCAGGAGTGGCACTGCAGCATAGCTGGGGTATTCTTGAGGATGGAGGCAGGAGTGGCACTGCAGCATAGCTGGGGTATTCTTGAGGATGGAGGCAGGAGTGGGACTGCAGCATAGCTGGGGTTTTATTGAGGATGGAGGCTGGAGTGGGACTGCAGCATAGCTGGGGTATTCTTGAGGATGGAGGCTGGAGTGGCACTGCAGCATAGCTGGGGTATTCTTGAGGATGGAGGCTGGAGTGGGACTTCAGCATAGCTGGGGTATTCTTGAGGATGGAGGCAGGAGTGGGACTGCAGCATAGCTGGGGTATTCTTGAGGATGGAGGCAGGAGTGGGACTGCAGCATAGCTGGGGTATTCTTGAGGATGGAGGCAGGAGTGGGACTGCAGCATAGCTGGGGTATTCTTGAGGATGGAGGCAGGAGTGGGACTGCAGCATAGCTGGGGTATTCTTGAGGATGGAGGCAGGAGTGGGACTGCAGCATAGCTGGGGTATTCTTGAGGATGGAGGATGCATAGTGGCATTGAGAAAAGTAGACAAATGGAAAGAATGCACTGAAGCATTTTAACATCTTCCCAAGCCACCCACACAATCCGACCCCAAACCAAAGTCTAACTAAATAAACAGCCAGGGAGGAATGTGCTTTCATCATGCCCTCCAGGAGACAAGAGTGCTCACATCCATTTCATCCCTCTCTCCTTCAGAGGCACAAAGGACTTTAGAGTGTTCCTGTGATCGTCTATTTTCCTTTTTTTGTCATAGCCCACGTCCCTCTCCTCAGACAGCTGACTGCATGGAGTCTGAGGTCTGCAGCAGCGTTCCTTTCCTATTTTCAAGCAAATTTTTATTCCATGTTCTATGGTTAGGGACGAAGATTCTCATTTACAGAACAAGGTCACACGCGGAATCAGGTCACCAGAATATCGAAAACAACGCAGCGAAACCTTCAGCAACAGCAGTGAAAAGGGAAAAAAAACGTCTTTGACTACCAAAAAAAATGAATAGGTGAATGTGTAAAAAGGGTATGAAAGGTAAAATGACTCCCATTTTATTTCACAGTACTATGACAGACAACTTCTAAAGCAGATGAGGCTGGTGGGAGGAGCTATAGGAGGATGGGCATTGTAATGGCTGGAATGAAATAAATGTAACGGTATCAAACACATCAAACACATGGAAACCACATGATCGACTCCATTCTATTTCCTCCATTAGAGCCATTACAATGAGTCCCGTCCTCCTATAGCTCCTCCCACCAGCCTCCACTGTTATAAAGTTGACTAATTTGCTCTTTATGTGTGTACTGGCCTTTCAATGTGTCCTTCAGACTGAGCTGGGGGGTTTGATCCAGGGGACTGATGATATAAATCAGTGTGTTTGTGTGTGTGTGTGTGTGTGTTTGTGCGTGTGTGTGTGTGTTTGTGTGTATGAGTGCATGCTGCACAGTGTGACTCATTCTTGTTGTTGTGTGTGTGTGTGAGAGCAGCCAGGTCACACCAGATCCACAGCAGTAACATGAGCACCTATTACCATCTAGTAGGGAGAACCCTTTGATACTGTCCACTAGGGGCAACATGAGCACCTAAATCAAATCATTTCAAATGTTATTTGTCACATACACATGGTTAGCAGATATTAATGCGAGTGTAGCGAAATGCTTGTGCTTCTGACAGTGCAGTAATATCTAACAATAATATCTAACAGTAATATCTAACAAGTAATATAACAATTCCCCAACAACAACCTAATACACACAAATATGAAGGGGTGAATAAGAATATGTACATACAAGTATGGATGAGTGATGGCGAAGGTGCAATAGATGGTATAAAATGCAGTATATACATGTGAAATAAGTAATGTAAGATATGGAAACATTATTAACGTGGCATTATTTAGAGTGCATTGTATAAAGTGACTAGTGATCGATTGTGTATCTGTAAAAGTTTGTCAGGGTTTTGGGTGACAAGTCAAATTTCTTCAGCCTCCTGAGGTTGTCACGATGTTGATAGGGGGGTGCACCCTCTGCTGTTTCTTGAAATCCACAATCATCTCCTTTGTTTTGTTGATGTTGAGTGAGGTTTCCTGACACCACACTCCGAGTGCCCTCACCTCCTCCCTGTAGGCTGTCTCGTCGTTTTTGGTAATCAAGCCCACTACTGTTGTGTTGTCTGCAAACTTGATGATTGAGTTGGAGTTGTGCATGGCCACGCAGTCGTGATTGAACAGGGAGTACAGGAGGGAACTGGACCCTTGGGGGACTGAACCGCACCCTTGTGCGGCCCCAGTGTTGAGGGTCATCGAAGTGGAGATGTTGTTTCCCACCTTCACCACCTGGGGGCGGCCCATCAGAAAGTCCAGGACCCAATTGCACAGGGTGGGGTTGAGACCCAGGCCCTCCAGCTTGATGATGAGCTTGGAGGGTACTATGGTGTTGAATGCTGAGCTGTAGTCAATGAACAGCATTCTTAGGTATAGGTATTCCTTTTGTCCAGATGGTACAGGGCAGTGGGCAGTGTGATGGCGATTGCGTCATTTGTGGACCTGTTGGGGCAGTAAGCAAACTGAAGTGTGTCTAGGGTGGCCGGTAAGGTGGAGGTGATAGGATCCTTGACTAGTCTATCAAAGCACTTCATGATGACAGAAGTGAGTGCTAAGGGGCGGTGGTCATTTAGTTCAGTTATCTTTGCCTTCTTGGGTACAGGAACAATGGTAGCCATCTTGAAGCATGTGGGGACAACAGACTGGGATAGGGAGCGATTGAATATGTCTGTAAACACACCAGTCAGCTGGTCTGCACATGCTCTGAGGATGCGGCTAGGGATGCCGTCTGGGCCAGCAGTCTTGCGAGGGTTAACACATTGAAATGTTTTACCCCCAGAGAAGGGGGCGGGGGGGCGCTGTCCTTCTTAGTGGGCTGCAACGGTGGCACTGTATTATCCTCAAAGCAGGCAAAGAAAGTGTTTAGTTTGTCTGGAAGCGTGACGTCGGTGTCCGTGACATGGCTGGATTTCTTTTTGTAGTCTGTGATTTTCTGTAGACCCTGCCACATACGTCTTGTGTCTGAGCTGTTTAATTGCGACTCCACCGTGTCCCTGTACTGGCATTTTGCTTGTTTGATTGCCTTGCAGGGGGAATAGCTAGACTGTTTATATTCAGACATATTCCCAGACCTCTTTCCATGGTTAAATGCGGTGTATTGTGCTTTCAGTTTTGTGCGAATGCCGCCATCCATCTACGGTTTCTGGTTAGGGTAGATTTTAATTGTCACAGTGGGTACAACCAGAGGTGTGGACTCGAGTCAAATGACCTGGACTCGAGTCAGAAATATGATGACTTGCAACTCGACTTTGACTTTAACACCAATGACTCATGACTTAACTTGGAATTTAGTATTTTGACTCGACCAGACTTGATACCCTCCCCAACCCTCCCCCAACCCTCCCCAACCCTCCCGAAGCCCAAATATTCAAAATGTTGCTATTAAAAAGTGTGCAGCGCATCAACTCTTCATTTAACGGATTACAGTTTGTATCGGACAGCAGCCAATCAAATTGTGCCAGCTGAGAAAAAGTTGTGCGTGGCAGTGCAGAGGAACGTCGGCGGGTGAATTCAGATGGAGCCCTTGGAAAGATGATACCCAAAATGATTATTTTCGGATATAAAGACGGCACTGTATCAACAAAAGCGGATTGCAACTTACAAAACAAGCAGGAAGAAAATTACAGACGGAGGTGCAGCAATTTCCAACTTTGTTCGACATTTGAAGCTGCACAAAGAACTGTAAGTCATGGCTAATATAGCCGGCAGCTATGTAATTTAGAACTTGGCTAGTGTTGCATGTAGGCTAACGTAACGTTAAATCAATGAGCCTCCACACAGTCAGTCAATGCGGGAACGTGATCATTGCACCCAAGATTGAGCTACAACTGGCTAGGCAGTTGGTAGCCTAAATCCTGCCTGATGTTACTGCTGTTCCTAAAACCATTGACATATGTTAGTCTACTGTAACCACACACACAAAGCGTGTGTGTGTGCGATTGTGTACAAGCCTACATCGCCCGATTGCGCCCCATAGCGGTCCTGATAGTCGATCACTATTTGGGGGGGGGGGGGGGTCTTCTCATGGCTACCCATGTATTCCTATGGAAATATAACCTTTATTTGGAAAGTAATAAACATATAGATATTTTTTAAAGCATTCGTGGTTTGCATAAATGTGATATACTAAGAAAAATATGAAATGGTATTACATTTGGTGAAGAGCACATTATGACTAGTTTAGGACTCGATGCTCAAAGTTTAAGACTTGAGACTTGACTCGGACTTGCCTGTCTTGACTTGGGACTTGAGTGCTAAGACTTGAGACTTACTTGTGACTTGTAAAACAATGACTTGGTCCCACCTCTGGGTACAACATCTCCAATGCACTTCTTTATAAATGCACTCACTGAGTCAGCGCATAGGTTGATGTTGTTTTCTGAGGCTGACTGGAACATATTCCAGTCCGCTTTACCATTTAGTAGGGAGATGGTAATGCGAAGGCATCTCTAGTAGGGAGATGCCTTCGATATTGTCCACTAAGGGCAATGTTAGCACCTATTACCATCTAGTAGGGAGATGGTAATGCGAAGGCATCCCTAGTAGGGAGATGCCTTCGATATTGTCCACTAGGGGCAATGTTAGCACCTATTGCCATCTAGTAGGGAGATGCCTTCGATACCATCCACTAGGGGCAACATGAGCAACTATTACCATCTAGTAGGCAAGCAGTTTGCTATAGAGCGTGCTTAAACCGCGAGCTACGGCGCTGAGATTCGCAGGTTCAATCCCCGTGCTAGGCACTCATTTAAATGTTTTCTGTTTTAATCCTATCCGAAACCCTATTACTTACCACAACCCGTCAGAATAAATGCCTACATTTAATCATATTTTTTTTTCCTGTTTTAACCCTCCCTGGACAAACATTGAATACTGAAATGAGACCATGAGATCTCGTTGGCGAGATCTTGTTGGTGAGAGAGAGAGATAATGATTTTAAAAATACCTTCACTTGGCACAAATACTTACATCATTAAAACACAAACTTAATTAAATTTGAACAAACTTGAAAGTTAAAACCAAGCCTCCCCTCCCACCGCACATAGAACCCCCCTGATACCTCACATCTCCACAAAATCCCCCAGACGGTTCACCAGCGCGCCATATACATAATCCACTTGTAGCCGAGACCGCACCAGCCCCAGCAACACAGCTCTGGGGTCCCTACGTCCCACACCCAGCATCTCATGTTTCCTCTTCTTCCATATTGAAACTTTGCCTGCCCCCCATGTAATCCACTACGCCTATTTGCTACATATAGGTCCACAGTCAATCCCAAACCTAGGCCTGTGCACCACCCCCCAAGAGCAGAAAACATCCCTACCAACCTGGAATAAGAAAAAAACTCCTCCCCACAGAAAAGACACCTCCTCCCCACTGATGGATCAAGGTGTGACACATATCTGTTTGTAGCAATAGCTCCGTGAATAATCCTCCACTGTAGATCAGCAATAAGCTCCTCTATGGGAGGATTATACAGGTAGCGCCAACATCCTCTCAGAGAAGAGCGCGGTCCCAAAACCCCGGCCACCCTGTTGCCCTCAGAGCAACCTTCACAGCCACCGCATACAGAGCTTTTTTGCTGGCTGTGCAAAAGGACTCCAGCTCCGGAGTCTTAAACGATAACATCATTCCCTCACCCTCCTGGTATTCCCCTGCAGCGGCAGCAATGGTGAACGGAGGTAGGTCAGTGTCATTCGTAGTTAGACGGTCCAGTCTCTGCCTAGTCCCCAGCAGCTCTCTGAACGAGTCTGGCAGTGCAGCTCGGAACCCCTCCACCACCTACTGCAGCAGCCTGGTTGACTTTATGGAGGAAGCCTCCACCATGTCGCTGCCATATTTCCACCCAGACTCTTCTTGCAGGTCACCCAACTTAGGAAACCCCACTCTCATAAGACTGGCCCGCAAGCTGACAGAGGTCTGGATGAGTGGATTGTGAAACAGTTGCTCCTCCATTATCCTTGCTCCTGGCCGTGAAACATCTCTGTGAACAGATAGTCTTTCCCCACGCCCAAAGCACGGCACGGTACAACGGCGTAATGGCTGACATATCGACCTGCTCCAGATCCAACAGGAACAAGGTCCCTTGCTCTCCTCAGAACATCCAAAGCAGTGTCTCTCCAAGACACCACCTGCTGTTACAGAAGTCTCTGTGCAGCTTGTAGATGGAACATTGTAACTCTGGATCCAATGTCTACCAGCCCTTGACCCCCATCATGCAAAGGGAGGTGTAACACTGCTGCACGTGTCCAGTGTTGGCCAAACTGAATAGTAGACCTTATCCTAGCTGTTCCATGGGCAGAGTACTTGTGTTTTCCTCACCTCCCACCATTGTCTTAGGTTCTCAAACTCAACCTTCTTTCCTTTCCAACTCTCCCAAAAGACACCAAACCAATCAGAAAAAGGGGAATCATGCAATAATTTAGCACTAGAGTGACAGTAAAACCTTGGACGAGGTACACCTGGCAAGCTATACTCAATTGTTACCATGTGATGGTCTGAAAAGCCACTAGAGCAGATCTGGGAGCCCAGAACCCGGTTATAGCTCCCCTTACTGACATAGATCCTGATAAACCACTAGGAGCCCAGAACCCTGTTATAGCTCCCCTTACTGACATAGATCCTGATAAACCACTAGGAGCCCAGAACCCTTTTATAGCTCCCCTTACTGACATATATCCTGATAAACCACTGGGAGCCCAGAACCCTGTTATAGCTCCCCTTACTGACATAGATCCTGATAAACCACTAGGAGCCCAGAACCCTGTTATAGCTCCCCTTACTGACATAGATCCTGATAAACCACTAGGAGCCCAGAACCCTGTTATAGCTCCCCTTACTGACATAGATCCTGATAAACCACTAGGAGCCCAGAACCCTGTTATAGCTCCCCTTACTGACATAGATCCTGATAAACCACTAGGAGCCCAGAACCCTGTTATAGCTCCCCTTACTGACATAGATCCTGATAAACCACTGGGAGCCCAGAACCCTGTTATAGCTCCCCTTAATGACATAGATCCTGATAAAGCACTAGGAGCCCAGAACCGTGTTACAGCTCCCCTTAGATCCTGTCTAGTCTAGCTGCACTAATCTTTCCCTCCACCACCTTCACCCATGTGTAGCTCCTGTCTCCCTGATTCTGTCTCTCCACATATCTACTAGTCCATGCTGTTTCAACATGTTGGTTAAGACCACCCCCGACTGTGGATGAGCTTCCTCTCAGTTCCTATCTAGTATGTAATCTGTCGTACAGTTACAGTCCCCCCCCCCCCCCATTACAATACAGCTATTCCTGTCATACTGCAGCAGGACCTGTTTAAGCTTTTCAAAAAGCTGCACCCGGTCAGCCCCCCTGCTGGGAGCATAGGAATGAACAAACAAATGCAGAAAAAAACACCTGTCCCTTCTCAACCTCCTATTACTTTAAGATCTAGGCCTGGTGAGAACAGAATCTGCTTCTCCTGCACTTACATTGGAAATATTCCCCCTCCCACTCCGTGCCCCACACTACCTCATTACCACCATCACTGTGTGTCTCTTGTAGGACCACCACATTTAAACGTTTACGCCTACTAAACTTATACACTACAGCCCTCCTATTCCTGTCTCTTACTAAACGTATACACTACAGCCCTCCTATTCCTGTCTCTTACTAAACGTATACACTACAGCCCTCCTATTCCTGTCTCCTACTAAACTTATACACTACAGCTTCCTATTCCTGTCTCTTACTAAACTTATACATTACAGCCCTCCTATTCCTGTCTCCTACTAAACTCATACATTACAGCCCTCCTATTCCTGTCTCTTACTAAACTTATACACTACAGCCCTCCTATTCCTCTCTTACTAAACGTATACACTAGAGCCCTCATATTCCTGTCTCTTACTAAACTCATAACCTACAGCCCTCCTATTCCTGTCTCCTACTAAACTCATACACTACAGCCCTCCTATTCCTCTCTCCTACTAAACTTATACACTACAGCCCTCCTATTCCTCTCTCCTACTAAACTCATACATTACAGCCCTCCTATTCCTGTCTCTTACTAAACTTATACACTATACAGCCCTCCTATTCCTCTCTTACTAAACGTATACACTAGAGCCCTCATATTCCTGTCTCTTACTAAACTCATAACCTACAGGCCTCCTATTCCTGTCTCCTACTAAACTCATACACTACAGCCCTCCTATTCCTGTCTCCTACTAAACGTATACACTACAGCCCTCCTATTCCTGTCTCTTACTAAACTCATACACTACAGCCCCCCTATTCCTGTCTCTTACTAAACTCATACACAACAGCCCTCCTATTCCTGTCTCTTACTAAACTCATACACTACAGCCCTCCTATTCCTGTCTCTTACTAAACTCATACACTACAGCCCTCCTATTCCTGTCTCTTACTAAACTCATACACTAGAGCCCTCCTATTCCTGTCTCTTACTAAACTCACACTACAGTCCTCCTATTCCTGTCTCTTACTAAACTCATACACTAGAGCCCTCCTATTCCTGTCTCTTACTAAACTTATACACTACAGTCCTCCTATTCCTGTCTCTTACTAAACTCATACACTAGAGACCTCCTATTCCTGTCTCTTACTAAACTCATACATTAGAGCCCTCCTATTCCTGTCTCTTACTAAACTTATACACTACAGCCCTCCTATTGCTGTCTCCTACTAAACTCATACACTACAGCCCCCCTATTCCTGTCTCTTACTAAACTCATACATTACAGCCCTCCTATTCCTGTCTCTTACTAAACTTATACACTACAGCCCTCCTATTCCTCTCTTACTAAACTTATACACTAGAGACCTCATATTCCTGTCTCTTACTAAACTCATACACTAGAGCCCTCCTATTCCTGTCTCTTACTAAACTTATACACTACAGCCCTCCTATTGCTGTCTCCTACTAAACTCATACACTACAGCCCCCCTATTCCTGTCTCTTACTAAACTCATACACTACAGCCCTCCTATTCCTGTCTCTTACTAAACTCATACACTAGAGCCCTCCTATTCCTGTCTCCTACTAAACTCATACACTACAGCCCCCCTATTCCTGTCTCTTACTAAACTCATACACTAGAGCCCTCCTATTCCTGTCTCTTACTAAACTCATACACTACAGCCCTCCTATTCCTGTCTCCTACTAAACCTATACACTACAGCCCTTCTATTCCTGTCTCTTACTAAACTCATAAACTAGAGCCCTCCTATTCCTGTCTCTTACTAAACTTATACACTACAGCCCTCCTATTCCTGTCTCCTACTAAACGTATACACTAAAGCCCTCCTATTCCTGTCTCTTACTAAACTCATATCCTAGAGCCCTCCTATTCCTGTCTCTTACTAAACTTATACACTAGAGACCCCCTATTCCTGTCTCTTACTAAACTCATACATTAGAGCCCTCCTATTCCTGTCTCTTACTAAACTTATACACTACAGCCCTCCTATTGCTGTCTCCTACTAAACTCATACACTACAGCCCCCCTATTCCTGTCTCTTACTAAACTCATACACTACAGCCCTCCTATTCCTGCCTCTTACTAAACTCATTCACTAGAGCCCTCCTATTCCTGTCTCCTACTAAACTCATACACTACAGCCCCCCTATTCCTGTCTCTTACTAAACTCATACACTAGAGCCCTCCTATTCCTGTCTCTTACTAAACTCATACACTACAGCCCTCATATTCCTGTCTCCTACTAAACCTATACACTACAGCCCTCCTATTCCTGTCTCTTACTAAACTCATACACTAGAGCCCTCCTATTCCTGTCTCTTACTAAACTTATACACTACAGCCCTCCTATTCCTGTCTCCTACTAAACTTATACACTACAGCCCTCCTATTCCTGTCTCTTACTAAACTCATATCCTAGAGCCCTCCTATTCCCCGCTCTTACTAAACTTATACACTACAGCCCTCCTATTCCTGTCTCCTACTAAACTTATACACTACAGTCCTCCTATTCCTGTCTCTTACTAAACTCATACACTACAGTCCTCCTATTCCTGTCTCTTCCCCCATTAATGTTTAAAGAGCCCACTCTTAAAGCCTCCAGAAAAACGACCTGGCCAAGATAAAGCAAAGCAGTGCGACACAAACAACAACCCAGAGTTACACATAGAATAAACAAGCGTACAGTTAATAACACAATAGAAAAAAAGAAAGTCTATATACAGTGTGTGCAAATGGCATTAGGAGGTAAGGCAATAAATAGGCCATAGTAGCGAAGTGATTACAGTTTAGCAAATTAACACTGGAGTGATAGATGAGCAGATGGTGATTTGGAAGTAGAAATACTGGTGTGCAAAAGAGCAGAAAAGTAAATAAAAACAATATGGGGATGAGGTAGTTACAGGAATCTTCTATAATTTTGGTAATTAACAAGTAATCTATGGCAGTCTATGGTAATTTAGGTAATTTATATTTTAACTTTTCAAAAATGAATACCTATTTATTATTCATATTATGTGTCCATAAGGTCCATGAGTTTTTATAGGATAGACAATATGAAAAACAAAAGAAAGTAGCCTAATTAAAAATTTTAAAAAGCATCTAATCATCAATGCCATTATTTCCAATGAACTCTGCACCTTTTCCAACTATTTTCCTTTTTCACAACTGTTACCAGTTTGGCGGCAAAACATTCAAAAACAAAGACATATTGTCATGGCAAAATAAACTAAAGTGTGTTTAAAAAAATAAATCAAGGATATTTCATGCAGAAACCCTCATATTAAACAACAATGGTATTCACTTAGTTGATGGTTTATATTTAAAATAATGTTTTACAGCTTTGTCATTCATTTTCTTTTAGTAGTTTACTGGGTAGTTTACTGGGTAGTTTACTGGGTAGTTTACTGAGTAGTTTACTGGGTAGTTTACTGAGTAGTTTACTGGGTAGTTTATTGGGTAGTTTACTGGGTAGTTTACTGGGTAGTTTACTGAGTAGTTTACTGGGTAGTTTACTGGGTAGTTTACTGAGTAGTTTACTGGGTAGTTTACTGGGTAGTTTACTGAGTAATTTACTGGGTAGTTTACTGGGTAGTTTACTGAGTAGTTTACTGGGTAGTTTACTGGGTAGTTTACTGAGTAGTTTACTGGGTAGTTTACTGGGTAGTTTACTGAGTAGTTTACTGGGTAGTTTATTGGGTAGTTTACTGAGTAGTTTACTGGGTAGTTTACTGGGTAGTTTACTGGTAAACTTAGAAAGTTTCCAATAATATATCCTCCCTATGCAACGCTAGTTTGGGTTGATCCAAGTGTGATTTGATAAGTTCATGTACTGTAGGTAAGCCCTTTAGCCAGACACTCTAATGCCAAATAATTGGCTCTGTGCTTGACATGCTAATGAATTCTGCTGTGAGAAGTTTGGTGGGAAGTGGAGCAGTAGAATACCTTTGAGGGCATTGGAGGCCACCCCACAGACTAGACATTAATTGGTGGATTAGAATAAGAGCTTTTGAGGACTATGCACAGTTTAGTGGAGCTGAACACAGAGACCACCAAATGAGACATGCAGGGTGTCTGCTATCTAACTAAGTTCTTTATTACTTTTCAAAGTTAATGTGTTAGTATCTGTGTGCTTGGATTCATTCAACATTTAGCTGTTATTGAAATAGTTTGCACAGACTTACATATGTGATATATATCATGTATATCTTTACAGGTGAATAGGCAATCATAATATGTCAATCCATTAATATGTTCTTTTTTTTCTCCATAAGGCCTGTTTGTCAACGTATAGTGACACAAGTGTAATGAAGAGCTTAGCAGTGGCGCTCTCGTTTCCTGATAGTGTCAGGCTCAATATGTTGTTTGTAAATAAGATGGGGAAAAAACTATATTTCCATTCCATGGGGCAACCTCTTGTCCCTCAATTTATTTTCATGTCATTTTTGACATTTAGTGGATCCTGTACTTTTGGGCTTTTAATGAAAAAAGTTGCAAATGTCACACAGCTAATTTACAACTTAACTTTAGCCTCACAGATCTACGTTGAGATTCACAATAAAGAAATAG
The DNA here is from genome assembly GCF_002021735.2 of Oncorhynchus kisutch. Classification (NCBI taxonomy): domain Eukaryota; kingdom Metazoa; phylum Chordata; class Actinopteri; order Salmoniformes; family Salmonidae; genus Oncorhynchus; species Oncorhynchus kisutch. The sequence goes on from NC_034201.2 coordinate 41,030,177, forward strand.
AACACATCCATCATCTTCATCCAAAGCTTTATTGGCTTGGTAGTTGGTTGTCCAAAACAACACTGGTGTGGAGTGATGATCTTGTCAAAGTGCACTGGGCCGATGGCATTTATCCATCATCAAAACAGTTGTTTACTCTAAGAACAGATTTATAGTGACTTTATAGCCAGGGATGTTTTAATGACAGCCTATTCCTGTGTGTGGGCTGTTTATAATATATACTGTACAATCTAAGGTGTGCGTTCACAGTCCACTGCTCTTTCAACTGAGTAATACCATTCTCATAATGGCGATCATATGCAATTGTTCATCTATAATTTTTTTGTCAATTTAATTATAGGCATTCTCAGAGTGGATTGTCAGCCATATTTCATGAACTTTTCAAACTTTCATCAGTGAACCACAATGATAAAGACTTACAGAATTACAGTGCCTTGCGAAAGTATTCGGCCCCCTTGAACTTTGCGACCTTTTGCCACATTTCAGGCTTCAAACATAAAGATATAAAACTGTATTTTTTTGTGAAGAATCAACAACAAGTGGGACACAATCATGAAGTGGAACGACATTTATTGGATATTTCAAACTTTTTTAACAAATCAAAAACTGAAAAATTGGGCGTGCAAAATTATTCAGCCCCCTTAAGTTAATACTTTGTAGCGCCACCTTTTGCTGCGATTACAGCTGTAAGTCGCTTGGGGTATGTCTCTATCAGTTTTGCACATCGAGAGACTGAAATTTTTTCCCATTCCTCCTTGCAAAACAGCTCGAGCTCAGTGAGGTTGGATGGAGAGCATTTGTGAACAGCAGTTTTCAGTTCTTTCCACAGATTCTCAATTGGATTCAGGTCTGGACTTTGACTTGGCCATTCTAACACCTGGATATGTTTATTTTTGAACCATTCCATTGTAGATTTTGCTTTATGTTTTGGATCATTGTCTTGTTGGAAGACAAATCTCCGTCCCAGTCTCAGGTCTTTTGCAGACTCCATCAGATTTTCTTCCAGAATGGTCCTGTATTTGGCTCCATCCATCTTCCCATCAATTTCAACCATCTTCCCTGTCCCTGCTGAAGAAAAGCAGGCCCAAACCATGATGCTGCCACCACCATGTTTGACAGTGGGGATGGTGTGTTCAGGGTGATGAGCTGTGTTGCTTTTACGCCAAACATAACGTTTTGCATTGTTGCCAAAAAGTTCAATTTTGGTTTCATCTGACCAGAGCACCTTCTTCCACATATTTGGTGTGTCTCCCAGGTGGCTTGTGGCAAACTTTAAACAACACTTTTTATGGATATCTTTAAGAAATGGCTTTCTTCTTGCCACTCTTCCATAAAAGCCAGATTTGTGCAATATACGACTGATTGTTGTCCTATGGACAGAGTCTCCCACCTCAGCTGTAGATCTCTGCAGTTCATCCAGAGTGATCATGGGCCTCTTGGCTGCATCTCTGATCAGTCTTCTCCTTGTATGAGCTGAAAGTTTAGAGGGACGGCCAGGTCTTGGTAGATTTGCAGTGGTCTGATACTCCTTCCATTTCAATATTATCGCTTGCACAGTGCTCCTTGGGATGTTTAAAGCTTGGGAAATCTTTTTGTATCCAATCTTTTTGTATCCAGCTTTAAACTTCTTCACAACAGTATCTCGGACCTGCCTGGTGTGTTCCTTGTTCTTCATGATGCTCTCTGCACTTTTAACGGACCTCTGAGACTATCACAGTGCAGGTGCATTTATACAGAGACTTGATTACACACAGGTGGATTGTATTTATCATCATTAGTCATTTAGGTCAACATTGGATCATTCAGAGATCCTCACTGAACTTCTGGAGAGAGTTTGCTGCACTGAAAGTAAAGGGGCTGAATAATTTTGCACGCCCAATTTTTCAGTTTTTGATTTGTTAAAAAAGTTTGAAATATCCAATAAATGTCGTTCCACTTCATGATTGTGTCCCACTTGTTGTTGATTATTCACAAAAAAATACAGTTTTATATCTTTATGTTTGAAGCCTGAAATGTTGCAAAAGGTCGCAAAGTTCAAGGGGGCCGAATACTTTCGCAAGGCACTGTAATTCTTGAACCGACTCACATTTAGGAAAGGATGCTTCTGTAGTCTGTGGTCGTTAAATTATTTCCAGCGCCTTTTTCATTTTGCTAAATGGGCACCGCCTGGCTTTTCTTTCAACGTTATTTTCCTTCCAATCACATTAATTAATTAATGAAGACAAATTAAACAATGCTGTATTTGATTGGTCCCCTGAAATGGATGACTGATGTCATCGTTTCCCAGTGGTGGAATGGAGAGCATGACATCTGCCTCTATTGATTCCCTCACCTATGATTCAGGTAATGGCAGTGACTATTAGGAGATTGAAGATTTGCCCATCCTGGTAGACTGGATGCACAGTGGACCTGCTGAGAGAGAGAGAGAGAGAGAGAGAGAGAGAGAGAGAGAGAGAGAGAGAGAGAGAGAGAGAGAGAGAGAGAGAGAGAGAGAGAGAGAGAGAGAGAGAGAGAGAGAGAGAGAGAGAGAGAGAGAGAGAGAGAGAGAGAGAGAGAGAGAGAGAGAGAGAGAGAGAGAGAGAGAGAGAGAGAGAGAGAGAGAGAGAGAGAGAGAGAGAGAGAGAGAGAGAGAGAGAGAGAGAGAGAGAGAGAGAGAGAGAGAGAGAGAGAGAGAGAGAGAGAGAGAGAGAGAGACACAGAGAGAGAGAGAGAGAGAGAGAGAGAGAGAGAGAGAGAGAGAGAGAGAGAGGGAGAGAGAGAGAGAGACAGAGAGACAGAGAGACAGAGAGACAGAGACAGAGACAGAGACAGAGACAGAGAGACAGAGAGACAGAGAGAGAGAGAGAGAGAGACAGAGAGAGAGAAAGAGAGACAGGAGAGAGAAAGAGAGACAAGAGAGAGAGAGAGAGACAGAGAGAGAGAGAGAGAGAGAGAGAGAGAGAGAGACAGAGAGAGAGAGAGAGAGAGAGAGAGACAGAGAGACAGAGACAGAGACAGAGAGACAGAGAGAGAGAGAGAGAGAGAGAGAAAGAGAGGCAGAGAGAGACAGAGACAGAGAGACAGAGAGACAGAGAGACAGAGAGACACAGAGACGGCCAAGGCCCAGAATGCTGAATAAGAGGCAACATCTGGCAGAATAAGAGTAGGCCTCCACTCCAGTCCCTAAAAAGACCTGCTGTTTCTAAACACCATTAAAAGGAAGTGGCGTCTGCTCCCAGCCATCCGTCTCTGGCTGCCGGTCACACCGTGCGTTTATGACAGAGCAGCATCTGCCTTTAACACCTAGGATAGGAGCAGAAGGGTGTTGATCTTAGCTGGCTGATTGTTGCAAATGGACAGTCATAAACCGAACCCGATGGCTAGTCATTCACCAGTAAATTCACTATGGAGGTATTCAACCAAAAATGAGTTATTCAAGGTTTTAAAAAGAATGTTGTCACCAAATCAGGGAGAGGAACTTTCTGCCATATGTACAAGCTGTGCAATTTCAACACGAGACTCTGCCAAACACAATTAGGTTGATGACCGCTTTGTTTTGCACCTGGTACATCTGAGCTGCTACATACTCGTAATGTCCATGTTTTCTTTCATGCTACAGTGAATTGGGTTATTGACAGTCCTGCTCGTGGTTTCTATGGTTTTGAGGCCTGCCTGAAAGAGGCTGATAGTGTAGTGGAAATATTGAGTCAAATATTTCTCAGATACAGGAGCTTGTGAATTCAAATATACTTTATTACAGAAAGTAACAAAGCCGAGCTAGTCCATGGAGGAACAGCCCTTCTTGTTCAGAACATCAGTATTTCCACCAGACCTGTTCCCTCCTTCTTTATGTAGATGATTAACTCCCCTTGGCCACACGCCACTATTATCTTTGTGACTTAATTCTGGCTTGTGTACGCCCACATCTGGCTTAGGTTAGATTATATTGGTGGTGCACCCACAGGGCCTCTATAAGGAATAATACATTTATTACGTATACTGTAGTTCTATTTCTTTGTGTCTAATGTTTAACTCTGTTTTGGACCACTCCTGTGCTTAGTCTTATACTGCTTCTTCTTCCTACTTCCAAAGGAAATAGTATGGGATTACTAGGCGACTGGAGATTCTCCAACATGGGTACTGGAAAATGACCAAAGAGCTGGATTTTTCTCCCACAGTAGATGCAACATCTAAGCACATTGCTGGAGCCGTTAAACTCTCCACTGTGTCTGCTCAAACTGTGAGGGGCTGACAGGTATATGCGTTGCCGTAACCATGACTACAGATCTATGTTGTTCTTTTGTGTCTGTCATGGTGGCCAACCTTGGAACCCTCAGAAACGCCACAACAATGTTAGTGGTTTTCATTAAAGTAACAATCAGCAGTTGAAACAATGACTAAGTGTCTTCCTCACCACTTTCTGTAAAAACCGTAGGGATAGGCATGGAGAAATGGACCCCTCTCAGATTCATTGACAGAGCTATGGATGCAAGGACTGATCATCCATGATATATATCAAAATTATAGTTTGAATGTGGTATAATGGTATATGGTGTTTACATTTGCTTTGTTTATAAACATTGGAGTAAAACAAGCTTATATGTTGGGTTTTGATGGGGTACGATATTTGTACTAAGCTAATAATGTATTTATAAATTATATTCTTCAATACTCAATGGGTTTTATTTTTTTATTTTTTTTACACATCATTAATTTATAAGTCCAAAAATGGATGTAGCAACTGCAGGTTGACATTTAAGAGTAATTTACCAATATATTTATGTTTCATAAGGCAGATTCATAAGCTTCACTGATGTTGTGAGAAACATGTTATTTCCATTATATGTAGTATTTATTGGCTTTAATATGACTAATATGTGTTGGAGGAGGCTTCATGTAGAGTGCTATGTGGAGCTAAATGCAGTGTGTCAGATCCACGGCCCCGCTGCTAAAGCCCTGACAAACAGCAGATGTGTGAAACACACTGACGTAACTATGTAATGATATTCTGTGAGAGCAAGTCTGGCGCGAGTCAGAAAGCCACAATGAGCCAAAGCTGTTGTACCTAGTGACCCACCACACACACAGCTCAGCGCTGTAAACCGAGCTGACACACACATCACATTTAATGCCATTAAGTTCGTCAAGAACACAGGGCTGTGCTAAAAAGTGATAATTAAATGAGCTACTGTAGCTTACAGCCTCTGTATGAAATTGCATTGACGTCGCCAAGCTCATTGAGGCTCTCTCTCTCTCCGTCTTAAGTTGTGGTGAGCTAGCATATGCACAAACGTCTCTAAGTCACAGCCGATAAGCTGAAAAACACATGGCTTAATTGCAACTTGAATTAGCATAGTTAGGGCATATTTGGAGGCTCGCTCCAGCGTTTGTGTCCCATATCCACAATGCCGTTTCGTTTCCCCAGCCCTAATGAGACCCCTGGGAATGGCTCCATTGATTTCCAGACTGTCTCTAGCTGCCTTTGAATCTCAAGGCCTGCGTTTGGCCCACGTGGTGAGAACAGACTGGCATCATCACCAGTATTATATTATAATATTATCATATTAATATTATCATATTTATTCACAGGCAGGCTTTATATACACTGACTGTACAAAACATTAGGAACTCTCTCAGCTTGTTGTTTTCTGCTATCATACCTGCATGTCATCAAGATATGACATTTTAGTCTTCGTGAGCTGGCATGACCAGATGCAAAATCTGTATTTTCTAAACAATTCCTGGGAAGGAACGACAGCATTGCTATAAAAGAATTTGATCGAGCTTAAAAGCCAGGCAGTCATAGAAAAATGTGCCCCATTTTAAAAGTGTCAGGAAGTGTGCAAACAAAACTTAAAGTCTACTGCTCTGTACTGTATATACTCTCAGGATACTCGACTGATATCTTTCAAATATCAGGCTGTTTGCAACTAGCTGGGAGCCTGGTCAGACTAATTACAGAAGCCATTGTGTTGAAATCCAGGCCTACCTTAGTAAAGAAATAGAGAGACTACTTGTTCCCTAGCTAGTCATCCCTGATTTTGTTTACAGTGTACACACACACACACACACACACACACACACACACACACACACACACACACACACACACACACACACACACACACACACACACACAGCCATTCGTCAATGGCAATAAACAGTTGGCTTATGGAATAAGGTTCCACATCGTCAAGACTCCGGTAGGCCCCTCAGAGATCAGAGCCAGTGTTGGGGACAGATCCATCAGTAGCCAGAGAGAGATTCCTTCCCTCTCTGGTGGGATATGAGTGATGCTGCTGCTGGACACACATGTCCCCTGTTCCCTCCTTCACATGCCCTTTAAGATAAGCATCTCCGAGCATAGATCTGAGCGGCAGGCAGAGACGCCGAGCCAGCGGTGACATGATAAGGGGATTTACGTCTGATACAGCATATTGATCTGACACCCATCAATCTGCTCTCCCTTTAAAAATGACCTGAGCCTTTCTTACTTTGACATCCCCCAGTCACAAAAGAGGTTGGTTTCTGTGTGTGAAAAGCTGGCCATGAATTAGGCGGTCAATTGTTTGCTGAGGGAGAGTGGATGCAGTGCTAATTTTGCTCATTATTGGTGTCCTGGAGCTCTGGTTTCTCCATTTATCTACCGCCCGGACCACTCTCCCCCGAATGCAGCATCAACACTTTGTTCCTGCAGCGAGACAGATAAAGGAATCAGCATGGCCATACCAATATGTTTGCTCTCTGTAAGCAGCTCTTGCGGACAGCGGGAGAGGGGCACACATGCGGGAGGGAGGAAGGATAAGGGAGAGAGAGAAATTGAACATCAGAAAGAGCGAGAGAAAGGCGGAAGGGCTCTGTTGGTGCATGATAATAGTTATGATATTGTTTGCAGATTATGGGATGCAGTGGCGGATTTAGGTATAGGCGACATAGGCAGCCGCCTATGGCGGCATCTTGCCGGGGGCGGCACAGGGATGCCCGCACAATTTTGGGGGGAATGGTGACATTTGTGCAATCGATTTTCTATCGCCCATTTGCACATCACGTCAATGATATTATGTCACCGTGTGGGACAGTGGGTAAATTAACCTTGTCGGAGTGGGAGCCCTGATTCTAGTTTGTGAGCTAGGCAGGCTACTGCCTGGGAAGGTCTCCCACTCAGAAGTACGAGATGGGGAGGGGGGCAGGGATAGGTTGACCTAAGGTCTCCACACTGGAAGCCCGAGGTAGGGGGAGCGGAGGAATCTATCAAATATCGCACCTCTAACTTTGTACAGTACTAATACAATTAGTAAATCAGTCACACTACGAAATGCTACCAAATAAACCACAATTCATTCATAATACTGTGAATATATAGTTTCACAGACATGTTGTTGCATTTTTTTCTGGTTTGTGTGAGATCTTTAAGAATAATATAAAACCAGTCTGCACACCACCAAGGTGAATTGGTTAAGTCTTGACTCTTGGTTGACAGTGTTGGGGGATGGGTAATGTGTTGATGCTCGAGTGCCAAATCAACACAAATGTGTTTATATTTGTCTTTGTTACTTCTATTTGTATATATATTTGTATATTTATATTGTTTTAACTGTTATGATTATTTATTTGTTTTGTTCCAAATGTCTGAATAAAAATGACAGTTAGTGCAGAATGGTGGGGGGTTCGCCGAGGGAGCCATACAAGCTAGAACCGCCACTGATGGGATGTTTATATAGACATCATCAGTTCATAATTAATCAGAGGCCAGTGTGTTGGAGAGTGTTTGTCTGCCTACACTGTAACAGTATTCAGTCTACGGCTGCAGTAGAATCAGTTTGTGGGACTAACAGTCATCACATTTCATCCTATCAAAAAACTGGAAGATTTGTAATTGACATGCAAAACACCCATTGCATACTGTAGTTTGGGAATGTCCGTATTCATACTAGTCGTGGTTATTGTAGAATTTGTAGTACAATGTGAAAACAAGATGTGACTAGTAAGATATCCTACCGGGTCTTTCTCATATGAAATGTTTTGATTTTACACTGCCATCGATGCAGCTTTGTAATTTTAAAGACTAACGCAGACGGTCCTCTGTGGCCGAGACGAGAGCTATATTTAGCTCAAACCCAAAACTGAACAAGAACAAGATCCTTCTCTATCATAGTACGAGACAGCCCACTGGCCACTTACGGCAGTTCAATGGCTAGTCTTGATTGACATTTGGTTGAGTTGTCAACTAACATGAATTGAACATTGTAAATCAATAAAACATTTCAGAGCGTCATTGGATTTAGCTTAAAAGTGGGGTGGAAAAAAATACAAAATTCCCTTATGTTGATGACTTTTTAAAAATCCGATCAGTTTTCAACATTGATTCAACGTCATCACATATAATTTTTGGGTTGAAATGACGTGGAAACAGCGTTGGCAGCAGTCGGAACTCTTCTGATACATTTCCATATCGAAGTGGTCTGATGTCTGCAGAGCTTTATAGTGGGACATTTCAGTTCTACATACTCTTAGATAGAGTTTGCATTGTCTTTGCAATGCTAAGGCAAAATACTGCTTATATGCTAAATGTGTGTCAAATGTAGGAAAGTAAAATGGAGTATACAAAAACCCTGCATGCAAATACTTGATTATGAATTATAGAGTGGAGCATGCCAGTACTTGATTATATAGTTAGTGATACAGTCTCTCTAAGGATGAAAGTTTATTTGGGAGAAGGTGAGAGAGGTCTGGTCAGAGGCCTTGTAAGAGAACGCTAAACACAGACAGACTATCAGGTCCTGCTCCCAGGAGGGTGACCTGTGGTCCCTACAACTCTGTGTTTAAAGACTTTGTGGTTTGGCACTATGATCTTTATCACTAATTGGTCCCATTCATTTATGTAGACTTGGTCACTGGAAACGAGGTTAGGAGTCTGAAAGCTAAACTTAAAAAGGCCATTTTTCAATGGCCTGGAAATAGATGTCCCTAATTAAAAGAAAAGCGTAATGAAGAGGAGAGCACAGCAGAGGCCCTGCATATGGGGCTGCTACACACACTACTACACACACTACTACACACACTGCTACACACACTGCTACACACACTACTACACACACTGCTACACACACTACTACACACACTGCTACACACACTGCTACACACACTGCTATACACACTGCTACACACACTGCTACACACACTACTACACACACTGCTACACACACTGCTACACACACTGCTACACACACTGCTATACACACTGCTACACACACTGCTACACACACTACTACACACACTGCTACACACACTGCTACACACACTACTACACACACTGCTACACACACTGCTACACACACTGCTATACACACTGCTACACACACTGCTACACACACTACTACAGACACTGCTACACACACTGCTACACACACTACTACACACACTGCTACACACACTGCGACACACACTGCTACACACACTGCTATACACACTGCTACACACACTGCTACACACACTACTACACACACTGCTACACACACTGCTACACACACTGCTACAGACACTGCTACACACACTGCTACACACACTACTACACACACTGCTACACACACTGCTACACACACTGCTACACACACTACTACACACACTGCTACACACACTACTACACACACTACTACAGACACTACTACACACACTGCTACAGACACTACTACACACACTGCTACACACACTGCTACACACACTTCTACACACACTATTACACACACTACTACAGACACTGTTACACACACTACTACAGACACTGTTACACACACTACTACACACACTACTACAGACACTGCTACACACACTGTTACAGACACTGCTACACACACTGCTACACACACTTCTACACACACTACTACACACACTACTACAGACACTGTTACACACACTACTACACACACTACTACAGACACTACTACAGACACTGCTACACACACTGCTACAGACACTGCTACACACACTACTACACACACTGCTACACACACTGTTACACACACTGCTGAACAAATGGGATGTGAAAAGTGTCTTGCTGAGACCTGTCACCAAGTAGTGTCACTTTTAGCCCAGATATATAACACCTTGCTAAATTAAAGAAACAAGACATTTTCACAAGGGAGTAGAGGGACACAAATACACACACACACACACACACACACACACACACACACACACACACACACACACACACACACACACACACACACACACACACACACACACACACACACACACAAAACAGCTATAAAAGACAGAGGGACTGATGTAAAACGATTGCAGTTTGAAGACCCCATGCAGTCAAAGGCATCATTCAAGATGTTCCATATAGTTTAATCTACACGGAGTGGACAAAACATTAGGAACACCTGCTCTTTCCATAACATCGACTGACCAGGTGAATCCAGGTGAAAGCTATGATCCCTTGCTGATATCACTTCTTAAATCCACTTCAATCAGTGTAGATGAAGGTGAGGATACAGGTTAAAGAAGGATTTTTAAGTCTTGAGACAAGGGGTGAATGGGCAATACAAAATATCTAAGTGCCTTTTGAACGGGATATGATAGTGTAGTGTGCATAATATTTATAATGTATGATATCATAAAAACCTCACATGTGACTCGTAATAAGAATAAGCAATTAGCCCATTACAGTTATTTTTTACAATCGCTAGGACCCGTTTCTCAATACATACTGTAGGTCACTTTTTCAAAACTCTTGGCACAGTTCTCCTAACCAACTTTCAGCTAGGCACAGTTCTCCTAACCAACTTTCAGCTTGGCACAGTTCTCCTAACCAACTTTCAGCTTGGCACAGTTCTCCTAACCAACTTTCAGCTTGGCACAGTTCTCCTAACCAACTTTCAGCTTGGCACAGCAGTTCATTTCACATCCAAAATGTAGTAAAACTACTAAAACACTTCATACATGTCTCAAATCAACTCATTCTTCCATAACACTAGCAAAGGTTGTCACCCAACAAGCATATTTAGTCACTAATAAAACAATGACCTAAAAAACACTGACAACAGGTAGCATTACACAATGTTTTGTTTTGTCAAATGTCTTTACAAAACAAGAATGACACCTCTCTACGGTTTAGAATTGAATGCAGTATATGTTACAGGAATGAATCAGACATGATGCAATATGCTTCAACATGTTTATGTCATTTAATGGCATTGAGTGATTCCAAAATACAACAATTTGTATATACACTATCTACCGATACAGATACAGTAGCAATGCTAGTCAACCCTGTCTTCTGCACCATCTACCGATACAGATACAGTAGCAATGCTAGTCAACCCTGTCTTCTGCATTTGGCCACAGGTTCTCATCCACATCACATGTCATCTTGGACAATACACCTAGGAAAGAATATTTTGGCATGCCTGGTCCATCCCTGGCAATCTTTTGCAGGTATGTCCAGGAATCCAGCATTCATTGTGTCCAGGAGGGACATTTGATCATGTGGATGGTGGTCAACAACATTCCCCCTACATGAGGAAAATAATTTCTCTATGGGGTTGAGGAATGGAGAGTAAGGTGGGAGGAAAAGTGACACCATCCTGGGATGGGCTGCAAACCACTCTGTGACTGCACGGGACTGGTGAAATGCCACATTGTCCCATACAATTACAAACGTTGGCTGATTTCGCCTCACTACAACCCTTTCCTCACCTGTCACAACCTTCCATAGAGGTCATCCAGGAATGAAATGAGATGCTCGGTGTTGTATGGCCCAATTAGCGATTTGTGTAACAGCAATCCATCAGAGGATATTGCAGCAGACATTGTGATGTTGGCACCCCTCTGGCCCGGGAGATCCACTGTGGCTCTTTTCCCAATCACATTCCTTCCACGCCGCCGTGTTTTGGCCAAGTTGAAACCAGCCTCATCCACAAAGATGAATATGTGGTGTGTTCGCCTGGCTTCAATCTCCATGACTCTCTAAAATAAATCCACAAGGCAACATAAGAGTTAGGCTATTACAGTAGTTTACATTATACCTAAAACATGCCGTTGTGTGTCTCTGCCCTGTTTGGTTTTGTTCAAAACCAGGTCTGTATTTTATAGTTCTGTCATCTTACCTGGACATATTGGTTCCTAAGTTGCTTGACTCGTTCAGAGTTCCTCTCAAAGGGGACAGTGTACAACTGCTTCATCCTGACTTGATGTTGTTTCAGGACTCTAGAAATAGCTGTTATGCTTACATTGTGAATATTTCCAAATGTAATGTTGTCTGCCAACACTCTGTCCCAAATCTCTGTGAGTTTTAGGCCATTGTTTCTGATGACCATATCAAAGATGGCAGTTTCCTGCACGGCAATGAAAATCCTACCTCTACCACCTGTGGGAGGTAACAGTTGGGTCCTAAGCAGAAATACCCCAAAAATTACACACAAGTGGGTTTGGAGAGTTTGCTCAATTTACTTCTGTAATGTGCAGTTCAGTCAGATGCAGAATGCACATCTTTACCTGTTGTTTTGACTGAAATATCTCACAATAGATGCCACTGTTGAGCGTTGCAGATTTGGCTGCACTCTCAGACCAGCCTCTCTCATTGATAGACCATGATTTATTACATGATCAATTATAGTAGCCCTAGTCTCATCTGAGACTACAGCTCTTGATCTTCCTCTCAGTCTTCTTCCACCATGCATATACATACTCCTCTCCCTCTCCCAGCCACTCTTCTTCCTCTGTCAGCCACTTCTCTATCTCTGGCTGGGTCCATGTTTACATTACAGTACAGAATTATTCCTAAAATGTCCTCTTTTGTATAGATGATAATGAAATTGAAAGACAAACACCTGGTAGGTGTTCAGCTACAATGGGAATCAGCTGTGGTTGGTCTAATTGTATTGATAGTATTTCACTTTTTAGATTTGGAATATATTTAAATATGGTGTTACTGTAGAAATGTAGCAAATTGCTGTCTTATTAAATGTGTGTTATGTTAGGTTTTGAACTTAAATGTAACTGTTTTGAAAAGAGAATGTAAACATGTGCAAATTGGCCTGTAGGTACGTGGAGTTTTGGTGGTGGTTGTGTCTGAGTGAGAAAATAATTCATAAAATTTGAAAGAAGCATTTTGTGCCAAAGCAATGAAAAATGCTCCACAGTTTAGCCCACATAGACTGCTGTTGTGCTCACTGTGTGAAGAGTTTCTCAAGTATTGAGAAATGGGTCCTAGTGATTGTAAAAAACTGTAAATGAATGATCTTTATCTGACTCCATAGGATAAATAGGAATATTAAGACTATAGTAGAGTTACAGTAATAGAACACTATAGTTACAGTAATAGAACACTATAGTTACAGTAATAGAACACTATAGTTACAGTAATAGAACACTATAGTTACAGTAATAGAACACTATAGTTACAGTAATAGAACACTATAGTTACAGTAATAGAACACTATAGTTACAGTAATAGAACACTATAGTTACAGTAATAGAACACTATAGTTACAGTAATAGAACACTATAGTAGAGTTACAGTAATAGAACATTATAGTATAGTTACAGTAATAGAACACTATAGTTACAGTAATAGAACACTATAGTAGAGTTACAGTAATAGAACACTATAGTTACAGTAATAGAACACTATAGTTACAGTAATAGAACACTATAGTTACAGTAATAGAACACTATAGTTACAGTAATAGAACACTATAGTAGAGTCACAGTAATAGAACACTATAGTTACAGTAATAGAACACTATAGTTACAGTAATAGAACACTATAGTTACAGTAATAGAACACTATAGTTACAGTAATAGAACACTATAGTTACAGTAATAGAACACTATAGTTACAGTAATAGAACACTATAGTTACAGTAATAGAACACTATAGTTACAGTAATAGAACACTATAGTTACAGTAATAGAACACTATAGTAGAGTTACAGTAATAGAACACTATAGTTACAGTAATAGAACACTATAGTAGAGTTACAGTAATAGAACATTATAGTATAGTTACAGTAATAGAACACTATAGTTACAGTAATAGAACACTATAGTAGAGTTACAGTAATAGAACACTATAGTTACAGTAATAGAACACTATAGTAGAGTTACAGTAATAGAACACTATAGTTACAGTAATAGAACACTATAGTTACAGTAATAGAACACTATAGTTACAGTAATAGAACACTATAGTAGAGTCACAGTAATAGAACACTATAGTTACAGTAATAGAACACTATAGTTACAGTAATAGAACACTATAGTTACAGTAATAGAACACTATAGTTACAGTAATAGAACACTATAGTTACAGTAATAGAACACTATAGTTACAGTAATAGAACACTATAGTTACAGTAATAGAACACTATAGTTACAGTAATAGAACACTATAGTAGAGTTACAGTAATAGAACACTATAGTTACAGTAATAGAACACTATAGTTACAGTAATAGAACACTATAGTTACAGTAATAGAACACCTATAGTGTTACAGTAATAGAACACTATAGTAGGTTACAGTAATAGAACACTATAGTTACAGTAATAGAACACTATAGTTACAGTAATAGAACACTATAGTTACAGTAATAGAACACTATAGTCACAGTAATAGAACACTATAGTCACAGTAATAGAACACTATAGTTACAGTAATAGAACACTATAGTTACAGTAATAGAACACTATAGTTACAGTAATAGAACACTATAGTTACAGTAATAGAACACTATAGTTACAGTAATAGAACACTATAGTTACAGTAATAGAACACTATAGTTACAGTAATAGAACATATAGTATAGTTACAGTAATAGAACATTATAGTAGTTACAGTAATAGAACACTATAGTAGAGTTACAGTAATAGACACTATAGTAGGTTACAGTAATAGAACACTATAGTTACAGTAATAGAACACTATAGTTACAGTAATAGAACACTATAGTTACAGTAATAGAACACTATAGTTACAGTAATAGAACACTATAGTTACAGTAATAGAACACTATAGTACAGTAATAGAACACTATAGTTACAGTAATAGAACACTATAGTTACAGTAATAGAACACTATAGTTACAGTAATAGAACACTATAGTTACAGTAATAGAACACTATAGTTACAGTAATAGAACACTATAGTTACAGTAATAGAACACTATAGTTACAGTAATAGAACACTATAGTCACAGTAATAGAACACTATAGTTACAGTAATAGAACACTATAGTTACAGTAATAGAACACTATAGTTACAGTAATAGAACACTATAGTTACAGTAATAGAACACTATAGTTACAGTAATAGAACACTATAGTTACAGTAATAGAACACTATAGTTACAGTAATAGAACACTATAGTTACAGTAATAGAACACTATAGTCACAGTAATAGAACACTATAGTCACAGTAATAGAACACTATAGTCACAGTAATAGAACACTATAGTCACAGTAATAGAACACTATAGTCACAGTAATAGAACACTATAGTCACAGTAATAGAACACTATAGTTACAGTAATAGAACATTATAGTTGAGCTACAGTATAGAACACTATAGTTACAGTAATAGAACACTATATTTACAGTAATAGAACACTATAGTCACAGTAATAGAACACTATAGTTACAGTAATAGAACACTATAATTACAGTAATAGAACACTATAGTTGAGTTACAGTAATAGAACACTATAGTTACAGTAATAGAACACTATAGTTACAGTAATAGAACACTATAGTTACAGTAATAGAACACTATAGTAGAGTTACAGTAATAGAACATTATAGTATAGTTACAGTAATAGAACACTATAGTTACAGTAATAGAACACTATAGTAGAGTTACAGTAATAGAACACTATAGTTACAGTAAGTTACAGTAATAGAACACTATAGTTACAGTAATAGAACACTATAGTTACAGTAATAGAACTAGTTACAGTAATAGAAACACTATAGTTACAAGTAATAGAACACTATAGTAGAGTCACAGTAATAGAACACTATAGTTACAGTAATAGAACACTATAGTTACAGTAATAGAAACACTATAGTTACAGTAATAGAACACTATAGTTACAGTAATAGAACACTATAGTTACAGTAATAGAACACTATAGTTACAGTAATAGAACACTATAGTCACAGTAATAGAACACTATAGTTACAGTAATAGAACACTATAGTCACAGTAATAGAACACTATAGTTACAGTAATAGAACACTATAGTTACAGTAATAGAACACTATAGTAGAGTTACAGTAATAGAACACTATAGTTACAGTAATAGAACACTATAGTTACAGTAATAGAACACTATAGTTACAGTATAGAACACTATAGTCACAGTAATAGAACACTATAGTCCAGTAATAGAACACTATAGTTACAGTAATAGAACACTATAGTCACAGTAATAGAACACTATAGTTGAGTTACAGTAATAGAACACTATAGTCACAGTAATAGAACACTATAGTTACAGTAATAGAACATTATAGTTGAGCTACAGTAATAGAACACTATAGTTACAGTAATAGAACACTATATTTACAGTAATAGAACACTATAGTCACAATAATAGAACACTATAGTTACAGTAATAGAACACTATAATTACAGTAATAGAACACTATAGTTGAGTTACAGTAATAGAACACTATAGTTACAGTAATAGAACACTATAGTTACAGTAATAGAACACTATAGTTACAGTAATAGAACACTATAGTTACAGTAATAGAACACTATAGTTACAGTAATAGAACACTATAGTTACAGTAATAGAACACTATAGTCACAGTAATAGAACACTATAGTTACAGTAATAGAACACTATAGTTACAGTAATAGAACACTATAGTTACAGTAATAGAACACTATAGTTACAGTAATAGAACACTATAGTTACAGTAATAGAACACTATAGTTGCAGTAATAGAACAATTATAGTTGAGCTACAGTAATAGAACATTATATTTACAGTTAATATAACACTATAGTTACAGTAATATAACACTATAGTTACAGTAATAGAAACACTATAGTTGAGTTACAGTAATATACCACTATTGTTGAGTTACAGTAATAGAACACTATAGTTGAGTTACAGTAGTAGAACACTATAGGTGAGTTTACAGTAGTAGAACACTATAGTTGAGTTACAGTAATAGAACACTATAGTTACAGTAATAGAACACTATAGTTACAGTAATAGAACACTATAGTTACAGTAATAGAAACACTTAGTTACAGTAATAGAACACTATAGTTACAGTAATAGAACACTATAGTCACAGTAACTAGAACACTATAGTTACAGTAATAGAACACTATAGTAGAGTTACAGTAATAGAACACTATAGTTACAGTAATAGAACACTATAGTTACAGTAATAGAACAGTATAGTTACAGTAATAGAACACTATAGTCACAGTAATAGAACACTATAGTCACAGTAATAGAACACTATAGTTACAGTAATAGAACACTATAGTTACAGTAATAGAACACTATAGTTACAGTAATAGAACACTATAGTTACAGTAATAGAACACTATAGTTACAGTAATAGAACACTATAGTTACAGTAATAGAACACTATAGTTACAGTAATAGAAACACTATAGTAGAGTTACAGTAATAGGAACATATAGTATAGTTACAGTATAGAACACTATAGTTACAGTAATAGAACACTATAGTAGAGTTACAGTAATAGAACACTATAGTACAGTAATAGAACACTATAGTTACAGTAATAGAACACTATAGTTACAGTAATAGAACACTATAGTTACAGTAATAGAACACTATATTACAGTAATAGAAACACTATAGTTACAGTAATAGAACACTATAGTAGATTCACAGTAATAGAAACACTATAGTTACAGTATAGAACACTATAGTACAGTAATAGAACACTATAGTTACAGTAATAGAACACTATAGTTACAGTAATAGAACACTATAGTTACAGTAATAGAACACTATAGTTACAGTAATAGAACACTATAGTCACAGTATAGAACACTATAGTCACAGTAATAGAACACTATAGTCACAGTAATAGAACACTATAGTTACAGTAATAGAACACTATAGTTACAGTAATAGAACACTATAGTAGAGTTACAGTAATAGAACACTATAGTTACAGTAATAGAACACTATAGTTACAGTAATAGAACACTATAGTTACAGTATAGAACACTATAGTCACAGTAATAGAACACTATAGTCACAGTAATAGAACACTATAGTTACAGTAATAGAACACTATAGTCACAGTAATAGAACACTATAGTTGAGTTACAGTAATAGAACACTATAGTCACAGTAATAGAACACTATAGTTACAGTAATAGAACATTATAGTTGAGCTACAGTAATAGAACACTATAGTTACAGTAATAGAACACTATATTTACAGTAATAGAACACTATAGTCACAGTAATAGAACACTATAGTTACAGTAATAGAACACTATAATTACAGTAATAGAACACTATAGTTGAGTTACAGTAATAGAACACTATAGTACAGTAATAGAACACTATAGTTACAGTAATAGAACACTATAGTTACAGTAATAGAACACTATAGTAGAGTTACAGTAATAGAACATTATAGTATAGTTACAGTAATAGAACACTATAGTTACAGTAATAGAACACTATAGTAGAGTTACAGTAATAGAACACTATAGTTACAGTAATAGAACACTATAGTTACAGTAATAGAACACTATAGTTACAGTAATAGAACACTATAGTTACAGTAATAGAACACTATAGTTACAGTAATAGAACACTATAGTAGAGTCACAGTAATAGAACACTATAGTTACAGTAATAGAACACTATAGTTACAGTAATAGAACACTATAGTTACAGTAATAGAACACTATAGTTACAGTAATAGAACACTATATTTACAGTAATAGAACACTATAGTCACAGTAATAGAACACTATAGTTACAGTAATAGAACACTATAATTACAGTAATAGAACACTATAGTTGAGTTACAGTAATAGAACACTATAGTTACAGTAATAGAACACTATAGTTACAGTAATAGAACACTATAGTTACAGTAATAGAACACTATAGTAGAGTTACAGTAATAGAACATTATAGTATAGTTACAGTAATAGAACACTATAGTTACAGTAATAGAACACTATAGTAGAGTTACAGTAATAGAACACTATAGTTACAGTAATAGAACACTATAGTTACAGTAATAGAACACTATAGTTACAGTAATAGAACACTATAGTTACAGTAATAGAACACTATAGTTACAGTAATAGAACACTATAGTTACAGTAATAGAACACTATAGTAGAGTCACAGTAATAGAACACTATAGTTACAGTAATAGAACACTATAGTTACAGTAATAGAACACTATAGTTACAGTAATAGAACACTATAGTTACAGTAATAGAACACTATAGTTACAGTAATAGAACACTATAGTTACAGTAATAGAACACTATAGTTACAGTAATAGAACACTATAGTTACAGTAATAGAACACTATAGTCACAGTAAGAACACTATAGTTACAGTAATAGAACACTATAGTCACAGTAATAGAACACTATAGTTACAGTAATAGAACACTATAGTTACAGTAATAGAACACTATAGTAGAGTTACAGTAATAGAACACTATAGTTACAGTAATAGAACACTATAGTTACAGTAATAGAACACTATAGTTACAGTAATAGAACACTATAGTCACAGTAATAGAACACTATAGTCACAGTAATAGAACACTATAGTTACAGTAATAGAACACTATAGTCACAGTAATAGAACACTATAGTTGAGTTACAGTAATAGAACACTATAGTCACAGTAATAGAACACTATAGTTACAGTAATAGAACATTATAGTTGAGCTACAGTAATAGAACACTATAGTTACAGTAATAGAACACTATATTACAGTAATAGAACACTATAGTCACAGTAATAGAACACTATAGTTACAGTAATAGAACACTATAATTACAGTAATAGAACACTATAGTTGAGTTACAGTAATAGAACACTATAGTTACAGTAATAGAACACTATAGTTACAGTAATAGAACACTATAGTTACAGTAATAGAACACTATAGTTACAGTAATAGAACACTATAGTTACAGTAATAGAACACTATAGTTACAGTAATAGAACACTATAGTCACAGTAATAGAACACTATAGTTACAGTAATAGAACACTATAGTTACAGTAATAGAACACTATAGTTACAGTAATAGAACACTATAGTTACAGTAATAGAACACTATAGTTACAGTAATAGAACACTATAGTTGCAGTAATAGAACACTATAGTTGAGCTACAGTAATAGAACATTATATTTACAGTAATATAACACTATAGTTACAGTAATATAACACTATAGTTACAGTAATAGAACACTATAGTTTGAGTTACAGTAATATACCACTATTGTTGAGTTACAGTAATAGAACACTATAGTTGAGTTACAGTAGTAGAACACTATAGTTGAGTTACAGTAGTAGAAACTATAGTTGAGTTACAGTAATAGAACACTATAGTTACAGTAATAGAACACTATAGTTACAGTAATAGAACACTATAGTTACAGTAATAGAACACTATAGTTACAGTAATAGAACACTATAGTTACAGTAATAGAACACTATAGTCACAGTAATAGAACACTATAGTTACAGTAATAGAACACTATAGTAGAGTTACAGTAATAGAACACTATAGTTACAGTAATAGAACACTATAGTTACAGTAATAGAACAGTATAGTACAGTAATAGAACACTATAGTCACAGTAATAGAACACTATAGTCACAGTAATAGAACACTATAGTTACAGTAATAGAAACACTATAGTTACAGTAATAGAACACTATAGTTACAGTAATAGAACACTATAGTTACAGTAATAGAACACTATAGTTACAGTAATAGAACACTATAGTTACAGTAATAGAACACTATAGTTACAGTAATAGAACACTATAGTTACAGTAATAGAACACTATAAGTTACAGTAATAGAACATTATAGTATAGTTACAGTAATAGAACACTATAGTTACAGTAATAGAACACTATAGTAGAGTTACAGTAATAGACCACTATAGTTACAGTAATAGAACACTATAGTTACAGTAATAGAACACTATAGTTACAGTAATAGAACACTATAGTTACAGTAATAGAACACTATAGTTACAGTAATAGAACACTATAGTTACAGTAATAGAACACTATAGTAGAGTCACAGTAATAGAACACTATAGTTACAGTAATAGAACACTATAGTTTACAGTAATAGAACACTATAGTTACAGTAATAGAACACTATAGTTACAGTAATAGAACACTATAGTTACAGTAATAGAACACTATAGTTACAGTATAGAACACTATAGTTACAGTAATAGAACACTATAGTCACAGTAATAGAACACTATAGTCACAGTAATAGAACACTATAGTTACAGTAATAGAACACTATAGTTACAGTAATAGAACACTATAGTAGAGTTACAGTAATAGAACACTATAGTTACAGTAATAGAACACTATAGTTACAGTAATAGAACACTATAGTTACAGTAATAGAACACTATAGTCACAGTAATAGAACACTATAGTCACAGTAATAGAACACTATAGTTACAGTAATAGAACACTATAGTCACAGTAATAGAACACTATAGTTGAGTTACAGTAATAGAACACTATAGTCACAGTAATAGAACACTATAGTTACAGTAATAGAACATTATAGTTGAGCTACAGTAATAGAACACTATAGTTACAGTAATAGAACACTATATTTACAGTAATAGAACACTATAGTCACAGTAATAGAACACTATAGTTACAGTAATAGAACACTATAATTACAGTAATAGAACACTATAGTTGAGTTACAGTAATAGAAACTATAGTTACAGTAATAGAACACTATAGTTACAGTAATAGAACACTATAGTTACAGTAATAGAACACTATAGTAGAGTTACAGTAATAGAACATTATAGTATAGTTACAGTAATAGAACACTATAGTTACAGTAATAGAACACTATAGTAGAGTTACAGTAATAGAACACTATAGTTACAGTAATAGAACACTATAGTTACAGTAATAGAACACTATAGTTACAGTAATAGAACACTATAGTTACAGTAATAGAACACTATAGTTACAGTAATAGAACACTATAGTTACAGTAATAGAACACTATAGTAGAGTCACAGTAATAGAACACTATAGTTACAGTAATAGAACACTATAGTTACAGTAATAGAACACTATAGTTACAGTAATAGAACACTATAGTTACAGTAATAGAACACTATAGTTACAGTAATAGAACACTATAGTTACAGTAATAGAACACTATAGTTACAGTAATAGAACACTATAGTCACAGTAATAGAACACTATAGTTACAGTAATAGAACACTATAGTCACAGTAATAGAACACTATAGTTACAGTAATAGAACACTATAGTTACAGTAATAGAACACTATAGTAGAGTTACAGTAATAGAACACTATAGTTACAGTAATAGAACACTATAGTTACAGTAATAGAACACTATAGTTACAGTAATAGAACACTATAGTCACAGTAATAGAACACTATAGTCACAGTAATAGAACACTATAGTTACAGTAATAGAACACTATAGTCACAGTAATAGAACACTATAGTTGAGTTACAGTAATAGAACACTATAGTCACAGTAATAGAACACTATAGTTACAGTAATAGAACATTATAGTTGAGCTACAGTAATAGAACACTATAGTTACAGTAATAGAACACTATATTTACAGTAATAGAACACTATAGTCACAGTAATAGAACACTATAGTTACAGTAATAGAACACTATAATTACAGTAATAGAACACTATAGTTGAGTTACAGTAATAGAACACTATAGTTACAGTAATAGAACACTATAGTTACAGTAATAGAACACTATAGTTACAGTAATAGAACACTATAGTTACAGTAATAGAACACTATAGTTACAGTAATAGAACACTATAGTTACAGTAATAGAACACTATAGTCACAGTAATAGAACACTATAGTTACAGTAATAGAACACTATAGTTACAGTAATAGAACACTATAGTTACAGTAATAGAACACTATAGTTACAGTAATAGAACACTATAGTTACAGTAATAGAACACTATAGTTGCAGTAATAGAACACTATAGTTGAGCTACAGTAATAGAACATTATATTTACAGTAATATAACACTATAGTTACAGTAATATAACACTATAGTTACAGTAATAGAACACTATAGTTGAGTTACAGTAATATACCACTATTGTTGAGTTACAGTAATAGAACACTATAGTTGAGTTACAGTAGTAGAACACTATAGTTGAGTTACAGTAGTAGAACACTATAGTTGAGTTACAGTAATAGAACACTATAGTTACAGTAATAGAACACTATAGTTACAGTAATAGAACACTATAGTTACAGTAATAGAACACTATAGTTACAGTAATAGAACACTATAGTTACAGTAATAGAACACTATAGTTACAGTAATAGAACACTATAGTCACAGTAATAGAACACTATAGTTACAGTAATAGAACACTATAGTTACAGTAATAGAACACTATAGTTACAGTAATAGAACACTATAGTTACAGTAATAGAACACTATAGTTGCAGTAATAGAACACTATAGTTGAGCTACAGTAATAGAACATTATATTTACAGTAATATAACACTATAGTTACAGTAATATAACACTATAGTTACAGTAATAGAACACTATAGTTGAGTTACAGTAATATACCACTATTGTTGAGTTACAGTAATAGAACACTATAGTTGAGTTACAGTAGTAGAACACTATAGTTGAGTTACAGTAGTAGAACACTATAGTTGAGTTACAGTAACATAACACTATAATTACAGTAATAGAACACTATAGTTGAGTTACAGTAGTAGAACACTATAGTTGAGTTACAGTAACATAACACTATAATTACAGTAATAGAACACTATAGTTGAGTTACAGTAATAGAACACTATAGTTGAGTTACAGTAGTAGAACACTATAGTTGAGTTACAGTAACATAACACTATAATTATAGTAATAGAACACTATAGTTGAGTTACAGTAACATAACACTATAATTATAGTAATAGAACACTATAGTTGAGTTACAGTAACATAACACTATAATTATAGTAGTAGAACACTATAGTTGAGTTACAGTAACATAACACTATAATTACAGTAATAGAACACTATAATTGAGTTACAGTAACATAACACTATAATTACAGTAATAGAACACTATAGTTGAGTTGCAGTAATAGAACACTATAGTTATAGTAATAGAACACTATAGTTGCAGTAATAGAACACTATAATTACAGTAATAGAACACTATAGTCACAGTAATAGAACACTATAGTTGAGTTGCAGTAATAGAACACTATAGTTACAGTAATAGAACACTATAATTACAGTAATAGAACACTATAATTGAGTTACAGTAATATAACATTATAGTAGAGTTACAGTAATAGAACACTATAGTTACAGTACACTATAGTAGAGTTACAGTAATAGAACACTATAGTTACAGTAATAGAACACTATAGTAGAGTTACAGTAATAGAACACTATAGTTACAGAAATAGAACATTATAGTTGAGTTACAGTAATATAACACTATAGTTGAATTACAGTAATAGAACACTATAGTTACAGTTATAGAACACTATAGTTACAGTAATAGAACACTATAGTTACAGTAATAGAACACTATAGTTACAGTAATAGAACACTATAATTACAGTAATAGAACACTATAGTTACAGTAATAGAACACTATAGTTACAGTAATAGAACACTATAGTTACAGTAATAGAACACTATAGTTACAGTAATAGAACACTATAGTTACAGTAATAGAACACTATGTTACAGTAATAGAACACTATAGTCACAGTAATAGAACACTATAGTTACAGTAATAGAACACTATAGTTACAGTAATAGAACACTATAGTTACAGTAATAGAACATTATAGTTACTGTAATTGAACATTATAGTTACAGTAATAGAACACTATAGTTACAGTAATAGAACACTATAGTTACAGTAATAGAACACTATAGTTACAGTAATAGAACACTATAGTTACAGTAATAGAACATTATAGTTACTGTAATTGAACATTATAGTTACAGTAATAAAACACTATAGTTACAGTAATAGAACACTATAGTTACAGTAATAGAACACTATAGTTGAGTTACAGTAATAGAACACTATAGTTACAGTAATAGAACACTATAGTTACAGTAATAGAACACTATAGTTACAGTAATAGAACACTATAGTTGAGTTACAGTAATAGAACACTATAGTTACAGTAATAGAACAGTATAGTAGAGTTACAGTAATAGAACACTATAATTACAGTAATAGAACACTATAGTTACAGTAATAGAACACTATAGTTGAGTTACAGTAATAGAACACTATAGTTACAGTAATAGAACACCATAGTAGAGTTACAGTAATAGAACACTATAGTTACAGTAATAGAACACTATAGTTACAGTAATAGAACACTATAGTTACAGTAATAGAACACTATAATTACAGTAATAGAACACTATAGTAGAGTTACAGTAATAAAACACTATAGTTACAGTAATAGAACACTATAGTTACAGTAATAGAACACTATAGTTGCAGTAATAGAACACTATAGTTACAGTAATAGAACACTATAGTTACAGTAATAGAACACTATAGTTGAGTTACAGTAATATAACACTATAGTTGAGTTACAGTAATAGGCAAATAAGAAATGTAGGAGAATATAATTTATGCAAGTGTATTTAATGACTTTGTAAAATGAATGGATTCACATACAAGGCATAAACTTAAGTTACAAAGCATTAACAGGCATTACAAAGCATTATTCTAAGCATGGTCAGAGAGAGGGAGAGATGTATGGATAAACTACTTCTCCCATCTTTTTGGTTCTATAACAAAGAACA
The DNA here is from genome assembly GCF_002021735.2 of Oncorhynchus kisutch. Lineage (NCBI taxonomy): Eukaryota > Metazoa > Chordata > Actinopteri > Salmoniformes > Salmonidae > Oncorhynchus > Oncorhynchus kisutch. The sequence continues at coordinate 41,056,281 of NC_034201.2, forward strand.
AACAGCAAAAACATTTACATTATCAATAACAAATCTTAGAATGAGCTAATAAAGAACCCAGAACCCACTAGATTCTCCAATTTCATTAAATTAACTACAGGAGAAAATACAAACCCCAAAAGGCCTGTGGTGTTGATGGTATCCTCAGTGAAATTATAAAATATACAAACCACAAATTCCAATTGGCTATACTTAAACTCTTTAACATCATCCTCAGCTCTGGCATCTTTCCCAATATTTGGAACCAAGGATTGATCACCCCAATCCACAAAAGTGGAGACAAATTTCACCCCAATAACTTCTGTGGGATACGCTTCAACAGCAACCTTGGGAAAATCCTCTGCATTATCATTAACAGCAGACTCGTACATTTCTTCAGTGAATACAATGTACTGAGCAAATGTCAACTGAGCTTTTTACCATACATCAGACCACGTATTGACCCTGCACACCCTAATTGACAAACTAACAAACAAACCAAAACAAAGGCAAAGTCTTCTCATGCTTTGTGGATAAAAAAAAAATCCTCTGACTCAATTTGGCATGAGGGTCTTCTATACAAATTGATAAAAAGCGGTGTACACAAACAACAATTGTGCAGTTAAAATTTAACAAAAGAAAACACACATTTGTTTTTACCACAGGGCTGTGGGGTGGGGATGCAGCGGAACCCCACCCTCTTCAACATATATATAAAATAATTGGCAAGGGCACTAGAACAGTCTGCAGCGCCTGGCCTCACCCTACTAGAATCTGAAGTCATATGTCTACTGTTTGTTGATGATCTGGTGCTTCTGTCCCCAACCAAGGAGGGCCTACAGCAGCACCTAGATCTTCTGCACAGATTCTGTAAGACCTGGGCCCTGACAGTAAATCTCAGTAAGACGAAAATAATGGTGTTCCAAAAAAGGTCAGAGTTGCCAGGACCACAAATACAAATTCCATCTAGACACCTTTGCCCTAGAGCACACAAAAAAAATATGCCTACTTCAACCTAAACATCTGTGAACGATCTGAGAGACAAGGCAAGAAGGGCCTTCTACACCATCAAAAGGAACATAAAATTCAACATACCAATTAGCATCTGGCTAAAAATACTTGAATCAGTTATAGAACCCATGGCCCCTTATGGCTGTGAGGTCTGGGGTCCACTCACCAACCAAGGATTCACAAAATGGACAAACACCAAATTGTGACTCTGCATGCATTATTTGGTGTTTTTCTGCATGCAGAGTCACAATTTGGTGTTTGTCCATTTTGTGAATCCTTGGTTGGTGAGTGGACCCCAGACAGAGCAGAATTAGCCCGATACTTGCTAATGATCAAAATCCAGAAAAGAGCTGTTAAGTTCAACAACTACCTAAAAGGAAGCGATTCCCAAACCTTCCGTAACAAAGCTGTCACCTACAGAGAGATTATCCCAGACAAGAGTCCCATAAGCAAGCTGGTCCTGGGGCTCTGTTCACAAACACAAACAGACTCCACAGAGCCAGAACAGCAACACAATTAGACCAACCAAGAAAACAAAAAGATAATTACTTTACCAAAAGCAGAGCAAACTGGAATGCTATTCGCCCCTAAACAGAGAGTACACATTGGCAGAATACCTGACCACTGTGACTAACCCAAAATTACGGAAAGCTTTGACTATGTACAGACTCAGTGAGCATAGCTTTTCTATTGAGAGAAGCCGCCGTAGGCAGACATGGCTCTCAAGAGAAGACAGGCTATGTGCACACTGCCCACAAAATGAGGTGGAAACTGAGCTGCACTTCCTAACCTCCTGCCAAATGTATGACCATATTAGAGACACATATTTCTCTCAGATTACACAGACCCTCAAATAATTTTTTTAAATCAACTCAAATACCTCTTGGGTGAAATACCACAGTGTGCCATCACAGCAGCAAGATTTGTGACCTGTTGCCTCAAGAAAAGGGCAACCAGTGATAAAGAAATATCATTGTAAATACAACCCATATTTATGTGTATTTATTTTCCCATATGTACTTTAACTATTTGCACATCGTTGCAACACTGTATATAAACATAATATGACATTGGAAATGTCTTTATTCTTTTGGAACTTTTGTGAGTTTAATGTTTACTGTTAATTTTGTATTGTTTATTTATCTTTTGTTTATTATCTATTTTACTTGCTTTGGCAAGGTATAAATATGCTTCCCATGCCAATGAAGCCCTTTGAATTGAATTGAAACCATAGCCTGAAAGGCCACGCCCCAGAAGTGCATGAGGTGGAGAAGGAAAGAGAGTATCTCACCACAGCAGGACAGGAACACATAAGAGAAAGAACAATGAATCTTAAAACCTTTAATAAGCATCTGAGTTACTTGGATTCAAAACCTGAGTTGTTGACCAATAATATTACTGTACATGTAAAGTTAACCTCCAATCAGATATCAGACCTACAGGATGTAACCTATGCTTCTCAGAGGTGTAACAATGGGGTTTGGCAAGATCAACACAGAGAAGGCTGAATTCCCAAGAAAACACAATGAAATTCTTGCATACAGTTGATAAGAAGAGTTCCTTCTGGGGATGGGCTGCCCTACAGTAGTAGGTGCCAGGCTCACCGGTTTGAGTGTGTCAATAACTGCAATACTGCTGGGGTTTTCACACTCAACAGTTTCCTGTGTGTATCAAGAATGGTCCACCATCCAATGAACATCCAGCCAACTTGACACAACTGTAGGATACATTGGAGACAACATGGGCCAGCATCCCTGTGTCCATGAATTATAATCCACATATAATAATTCACATTTCATGCTGCTGCAGGATTATTTTCCTACTGTAGCAAACTGGCTCAAATTAAGATCCTACATCTGTCCTGCCTTTACTCTGCAAATCTAGCCTCACCCACTATTTCTAACAAGGAATACATTGTCTTAGCCTATTAGAAATATGCATGTCAGTCACTTTGCCGTGCCAAACTGAAACAAATTACAATGAGAGGGATTATTTGCTGTTGTTCAACAGAGATGATTTCTCATCCGTGAATACCCTGGTGCTTTATGATAGAAATCAATCAGGGGGCAATTGTCTGCACACCACCACCGAGCCGCTGATTAACTGATATGGTTGGAGAGCGGCCTGAAGATGGATGAGTGGATGGAGAGACAGAGGGGAGAGAGATGGATGGGTGGATGCAGAGACAGAGGGGATGGATCGGGGATGGATCGGTACACGGAGAGACAGAGGGGAGATAGATAGATGGGTGGACGGAGAGACAGAGGGGCCTGAAGATGGATGGGTGTGGAGACAGAGGGGAGATAGATGGATGGGTGGACGGAGAGACAGAGGGAAGATAGATGGATGGGTGGAAGGAGACACAGAGAGGAGATAGATGGATGGGTGGACGGAGAGACAGAGAGGCCTGAAGATGGATGGGTGGACGGAGAGAGAGGGGAGATAGATGGATGGGTGGATGGAGAGACAGAGGGGAGAGAGATGGATCGGTACACAGAGAGACAGAGGGGAGATAGATGGATGGGTGGACGGAGAGACAGAGGGGCCTGAAGATGGATGGGTGGACGGAGAGACAGAGGGGAGATAGATGGATGGGTGGACGGAGAGACAGAGAGGAGATAGATGGATGGGTGGATGGAGAGACAGAGAGGAGATAGATGGATGGGTGGACGGAGAGACAGAGAGGAGATAGATGGATGGGTGGACGGAGAGACAGAGAGGAGATAGATGGATGGGTGGACGGAGAGACAGAGAGGAGAGAGATGGATCGGTACACAGAGAGACAGAGGGGAGATAGATGGATGGGTGGACGGAGAGACAGAGGGGCCTGAAGATGGATGGGTGGACGGAGAGACAGAGGGGAGATAGATGGATGGGTGGACGGAGAGACAGAGGGGAGATAGATGGATGGGTGGAAGGAGACACAGAGAGGAGATAGATGGATCGGTATACAGAGAGACAGAGAGGAGATAGATGGATGGGTGGACGGAGAGACAGAGGGGCCTGAAGATGGATGGGTGGAGAGACAGAGGGGAGATAGATGGATGGGTGGACGGAGAGACAGAGGGGAGATAGATGGATGGGTGGAAGGAGACACAGAGGGGAGAGAGATGGATCGGTACACGGAGAGACAGAGGGGAGATAGATGGATGGGTGGACGGAGAGACAGAGGGGCCTGAAGATGGATGGGTGGCGAGACAGAGGGGAGATAGATGGATGGGTGGACGGAGAGACAGAGGGAAGATAGATGGATGGGTGGAAGGAGACACAGAGAGGAGATAGATGGATGGGTGAACGGAGAGACAGAGAGGCCTGAAGATGGATGGGTGGACGGAGAGACAGAGGGGAGATAGATGGATGGGTGGATGGAGAGACAGAGGGGAGAGAGATGGATCGGTACACAGAGAGACAGAGGGGAGATAGATGGATGGGTGGACGGAGAGACAGAGGGGCCTGAAGATGGATGGGTGGACGGAGAGACAGAGGGGAGATAGATGGATGGGTGGAAGGAGACACAGAGAGGAGATAGATGGATCGGTATACAGAGAGACAGAGAGGAGATAGATGGATGGGTGGACGGAGAGACAGAGGGGCCTGAAGATGGATGGGTGGAGAGACAGAGGGGAGATAGATGGATGGGTGGACGGAGAGACAGAGGGGAGATAGATGGATTGGTGGAAGGAGACACAGAGAGGAGATAGATGGATCGGTATACAGAGAGACAGAGATGAGATAGATGGATGGGTGGACGGAGAGACAGAGGGGCCTGAAGATGGATGGGTGGACGGAGAGACAGAGGGGAGATAGATGGATGGGTGGACGGAGAGACAGAGAGGAGATAGATGGATCGGTACACAGAGAGACAGAGGGGAGATAGATGGATGGGTGGACGGAGAGACAGAGAGGAGATAGATGGATGGGTGGACGGAGAGACAGAGAGGAGATGGATGGATGGATGGACGGAGAGACAGAGAGGAGATAGATGGATGGGTGGACGGAGAGACAGAGAGGAGATAGATGGATGGGTGGACGGAGAGACAGAGAGGAGATAGATGGATGGGTGGACGGAGAGACAGAGAGGAGAGAGATGGATCGGTACACAGAGAGACAGAGGGGAGATAGATGGATGGGTGGACGGAGAGACAGAGGGGCCTGAAGATGGATGGGTGGACGGAGAGACAGAGGGGAGATAGATGGATGGGTGGACGGAGAGACAGAGGGGAGATAGATGGATGTGTGGAAGGAGACACAGAGAGGAGATAGATGGATCGGTATACAGAGAGACAGAGAGGAGATAGATGGATGGGTGGACGGAGAGACAGAGGGGCCTGAAGATGGATGGGTGGACGGAGAGACAGAGGGGAGATAGATGGATGGGTGGACGGAGAGACAGAGAGGAGATAGATGGATCGGTACACGGAGAGACAGAGGGGAGATAGATGGATGGGTGGACGGAGAGACAGAGAGGAGATAGATGGATGGGTGGACGGAGAGACAGAGAGGAGATAGATGGATGGGTGGACGGAGAGAGAGAGGAGATAGATGGATGGGTGGACGGAGAGACAGAGAGGAGATAGATGGATGGGTGGACGGAGAGACAGAGAGGAGATAGATGGATGGGTGGATGGAGAGACAGAGGGGAGATAAATGGATGGGTGGACGGAGAGACAGAGAGGAGAGAGATGGATCGGTACACAGAGGAGATAGATGGATGGGTGGACGGAGAGACAGAGGGGCCTGAAGATGGATGGGTGGACGGAGAGACAGAGGGGAGATAGATGGATGGGTGGACGGAGAGACAGAGAGGAGATAGATGGATGGGTGGACGGGGAGACAGAGAGGAGATAGATGGATGGGTGGACGGAGAGACAGAGAGGAGATAGATGGATGGGTGGACGGAGAGACAGAGAGGAGATAGATGGATGGGTGGACGGAGAGACAGAGAGGAGATAGATAGATGGGTAGACGGACGGAGAGACAGAGGGGCCTGAAGATGGATGGGTGGATGGAGAGACAGAGGAGATAGATGGATCGGTACACGGAGAGACAGAGGGGAGATAGATGGATGGGTGGACGGAGAGACAGAGGGGCCTAAAGATGGATGGGTGGATGGAGAGACAGAGGGGAGAAAGATGCATGGCACGCAGAGCAGAGCAGCGCGGGTAGGCATGCTGGAGGAGCAGGCAGATTGATAGGGGCGCTTAGTGCCATGCAGGGAGGAGAGCTGTGTGATGGAGGGGGAGGAGGCGGGAGGTGGCTGTCTCCCTTTGTGGGCTCTGATAACTGAGACGGCAGAGGTCCCCTCTGAGATCTGAGATCAATAGCTCAGGGCATAGGAAGTCTGTTAGAGAGGGAGGGAGCATGTGGGCTGGGGATGGACAACGACAGCCTCAGACCTCCCATACCAGAGAGAACACAGGAGATCACATGAACCAGCTCCCACCACAGCCTCTATTCCCAAAGCCCCACAGCTCCACAGTCTCTACTCCCACAGCCTCACAGCCTCTATTCCCACAGCCCCACAGCTCCACAGCTCCACAGCTTCTATTCCCCCAGCCTCTAGTCAGAGAGAGTACAGGAGATTACATGACCCAGCTCCCACCACATCCTCTATTCCCACAGCCCCACAGCTCCACACCCTCTATTCCCACAGCTCCACACCCTCTATTCCCACAGCCCCACAGCTCCACACCCTCTATTCCCACAGCTTCACACCCTCTATTCCCACAGCCCCACATCCTCTATTCCCACAGTCTCACAGCCCCACTGACTCTATTCCCACAGCCCCACTGCCTCTATTCCCACAGCTACACAGCTCCACAGCCTCTATCCCCCCAGCCCACAGCCTCTATTCCCAAAGCCCCACAACCTCTATTCCCACAGCCCCACAGCCTCTATTCCCACAGCCCCACAGCCTCTATTCCCACAGCCCCACAGCCTTGGACCAAGCAGGGATCTGAACATAGCATGTTCTACCCCTGCCTGGACAGGTGATGGTGTGGTGAATTTGCCAGGGGAAAGAGAGATGCCAGCCACAGGCGTGGCTTACAACATGGGAGGTATGGATTGACACAGAGAGAGAGACTCTGGCCCACGTCTCATGTAACAACCCATCCTCCCATCCCCCACGGCATACAGTATATGTTGCTGACTAGCTTATACATTGAGTGTACAAAACATTAGGAACACTTTCCTAATATTAAGTTGCCCTCTGAACAGCCTCAGTTTATCAGGGCAAGGACTCTACAAGGTGTAGAAAATGTTCCACAGGGATGCTGGCCCATGTTGACTCCAATGCTTCCCACAGTTTTGTCAAGTTGGCTGGATGTCCTTTGGGTGGTGGACCATTCTTGATACACACAGGAAAGTATTGAATGTGAAAAACCCAGCAGCGTTGCAGTTCTTGACACCGTCAAACCGGTGTGCCTGGCACCTACTACAGTACCATACTGTACCAGTACCATACAAAGGCACTTAAATATTTTGTTTTGCCCATTCACGTTCTGAATGGCACACATACAAAATTCATGTCTCAATTGTCTCAAAAACTTTTTTAACCTGTCTCCTCCCCTTCATCTGCACTGATCCAGTGGTTTATGATGTGAATAGAGCTGTCAGAGCCCGAGTCACTAATATGTTTTCTACTAACCTCTTGTGATGAGCGGAAACATCTTCAATGTAATCTCTTGACCGTTTCAGTGTAGAGAAGTAGAGTTCATTGTCATGTCATGTCTGTAATATTTCTATCTCAGGTTGTCACTCACAACCATTGTTAAAGGTCCAATGCAGCCAATTTGATCTCAATATCAAATCATTTCTGTGTAACAATTAAGTACCTTACTGTGATTGTTTTCAAAATGGTCAACTAGAAACAAAAATTGCTTCTTAGCAAGTTACTGTGATTGTTTTCAAAATGGTCACCTAGAAACAAAAATAGTAAAAAATTACTGCCTGATGACGTCAGGCCAAAATTCCATCCCATCAAACAGCTCTTACACTAAAAGGACATTATCATAATTTTAACAATTTCAATCACCGTAGACAAACAGCTGATTATTCCAGATGTGAATGTGAGAGAAGAGTATATAGGACCATGCCATGTGTCTTAAACAATGTAAAAGGTGTCCAAGGTGTCTGTCAACACCAGGTCATTTACCTAACAGATTGTAAGAAAATAATAGCAGTACAGTTCCTAACTACTGTCCCCACAACCAAGTCCAGGGTTGGGGAGTAACGGATACATGTAAGGGATTACAAAAAATGGTAACTGTAAACCGTTAAATTACAAAAAAATATATATATTTTGAAAAACTAGATGATTACCTTGAGGATTACTTTTAAAATCAGAAAGGATGTTTGCAAAAAAATTTATATTTGACACTTCTCTGTTTTCTCAATGACATTCAAATCAGCATTGAAAAAGGCGCAAGTTTAAGTTTGTTCCACCTGAGTGAGTCTGACCACAAGTCAGAGACCACTATGATGTCAGAGACCACTATAATGTCAGAGACCACTATAATGTCAGAGACCACTATGATGTCAGAGACCACTATAATGTCAGAGACCACTATGATGTCAGAGACCACTATGATGTCAGAGACCAATATGATGAAACACCAAATGTATCTGATCAATCGTGAGAAAAGAGCACAAATAGTTTTTTGTAAGCTACAGTCCAAGCTATGCTTTCCAATGGTGCGACTGCTGTCTTCCAACTTGAATAAACGCTTGGAGGTAAGGATGACAGCAGTGGTGTAGTCTACGGTGATACGGATATCACTTATTATTGATATCTACATAGCGTATTGATGTTTGCTATTTGCGCCTTACGGATTGTGGTTGTTGTGGATGGCTGTTCACAATTCTTAATGTGTGTTTGAACCCAATAATGGTTGAATTCAAGAAGTTTAAGCTGCCGATCAATCATTGTTTTTGAAACCAGTGGACAGCCAGTGAAAAATGTGCTCTCGCAACATCTGCATAGTGCCGATCCAAGCCTATGGAATAACAGCTGCATAGTGCCGATCCAAGCCTATGGAATAACAGCTGCATAGTGCCGATCCAAGCCTATGGAATAACAGCTGCATAGTGCCGATCCAAGCCTATGGAATAACAGCTGCATAGTGCCGATCCAAGCCTATGGAATAACAGCTCTATAGTGCCGATCCCAGCCTATGGAATAACAGCTGCATAGTGCCGATCCAAGCCTATGGAATAACAGCTGCATAGTGCCGATCCAAGCCTATGGAATAACATCTCTATAGTGCCGATCCCAGCCTATGGAATAACAGCTGCATAGTGCCGATCCAAGCCTATGGAATAACAGCTGCATAGTGCCGATCCCAGCCTATGGAATAACAGCTGCATAGTGCCGATCCAAGCCTATGGAATAACAGCTGCATAGTGCCGATCCCAGCCTATGGAATAACAGCTGCATAGTGCCGATCCAAGCCTATGGAATAACAGCTCTATAGTGCCGATCCAAGCCTATGGAATAACAGCTGCATAGTGCCGATCCCAGCCTATGGAATAACAGCTGCATAGTGCCGATCCAAGCCTATGGAATAACAGCTGCATAGTGCCGATCCCAGCCTATGGAATAACAGCTGCATAGTGCCGATCCAAGCCTATGGAATAACAGCTGCATAGTGCCGATCCCAGCCTATGGAATAACAGCTGCATAGTGCCGATCCAAGCCTATGGAATAACAGCTGCATAGTGCCGATCCAAGCCTATAGAATAACATCTCTATAGTGCCGATCCAAGCCTATGGAATAACAGCTGCATAGTGCCGATCCAAGCCTATAGAATAACATCTCTATAGTGCCGATCCAAGCCTATGGAATAACAGCTGCATAGTGCCGATCCAAGCCTATAGAATAACATCTCTATAGTGCCGATCCCAGCCTATGGAATAACATCTCTATAGTGCCGATCCCAGCCTATGGAATAACAGCTCTATAGTGCCGATCCAAGCCTATGGAATAACAGCTGCATAGTGCCGATCCAAGCCTATGGAATAACAGCTGCATAGTGCCGATCCAAGCCTATGGAATAACAGCTGCATAGTGCCGATCCAAGCCTATGGAATAACAGCTGCATAGTGCCGATCCAAGCCTATGGAATAACAGCTGCATAGTGCCGATCCAAGCCTATAGAATAACAGCTCTATAGTGCCGATCCAAGCCTATGGAATAACAGTGGGGCTTTTATTGCTCAATCTAAGTGATGCTGATAAAAAAATCCATAGGCCTAATGGACACATGCTCAAACTCACACACTTTTCATAGACTTAAAGGGACAATCTGTAGTTGCTACATCCATTTTTGAACTTATAAATGATATACATCCAGAATGTAACTCATAAATGCCTCGTGTGTTAAACTGTCACACTCCATGAGAACCCAAAATATAAGCTTGTCTTTCTCCAATGTTTGTAAACATTGTAAATGTAAACAAACACTTTATAGCCTCATAACATGGTTAAAACAAAACTTGTTATATCATGGATGGTCAGTCCTTGCATCCATAGCTCTGTCTATTCATCTGAGATACGTTTCTCCAAGTCCATCCCTCAGCTTTTTACCTAAACAGAGGAGGGGCAACCATGTTGTTATTGTTTCATCGAAGGATTTGCCCTTTATACAGCTGCATATTATCAAGATATCAGTGTCACCAACAAAAGGTCAACAATAGGCCTATAGCAAATGCAGCATGTGGCATTCATTTTTCACAAGTAAATAAGTAACAAGTACCACCAAATGCATGCTTTTCTACCGTTCGCTACCTGCACCAGCACGCCCGGCTAGCATCACCACCCTGGATGGTTCCGACCTAGAATATGTGGACATCTATAAGTATTCTTTTTTTTCTACTATGTTATTGACTTGTTTATTGTTTACTCCATGTGTAACTCTGTGTTGTTGTCTGTTCACACTGCTATGCTTTATCTTGGCCAGGTACCAGTTGCAAATGAGAACTTGTTCTCAACTAGCCTACCTGGTTAAATAAAGGTGAAATAAAAATAACGAATAAAAATAAAAAATAGCACATTTCAGTAGTGCTGAAAGCATGCCATTCCATGAGCGCAGCATTTATTTTCAACTGGAGTCAATGAACCCAATCAGTCCTCCATGACAACAAAATCATAAACAACATAGTAGGGCTGGCTAATAAGTCCTTAGTTTTGGGGTCATGCTCAGGTAAAACAATTTGGCTAATCTATACTTCCATATTTCCAAGTCCTATTATTGAAGATCAAGGGGTATAACATTTATTGCAGTGACTGGAATTCTGATAGACTTTGGTTTTTAATGTAAAGATATAATTTAGTCGTATTATTATATGTAGTAGAAAGCGATGGGTTAGAAGAAGCCACATAACCAACCCCTAAAGCAAAATGTAACGTCCATATATGGCCAGATTTGTTAACTTTAACATTGATTTATCCTGCAATAGATGTCATTAATTTGGTAACATACATTTTTGTCTTCTTGTAATGCCTCTTAAGGGGAAAGTAATCTAAAAATAATGGAATGTAATCAGTTTATGTTACTGAATTTGGGTAATCCAAAAGTTACGTGGCTGATTACAATTTTGGACAGAGAACTAGTAACTGTAACGGATTACACTTAGAAAGTAACCTACCCAACCCTGACCAAGTCTAACAGGCAACATTTTCCAACACTGTTTTGGTGTAGCTGTTAATTTTATTTGGACATGAAAATTGACTAGCGGCAGATTTATCCGTTCTGTATAGCCAGGGCCCATTTTTCACAACACCAATTTTGAGGCACCAGCTCATCGATCAAAAGTCCCTATGCATGCTGAGTGACACAATTAGGCTCATAGACATAGCAAATGTATATCCAGGACACTAAATGATATGTTACGTTTATACGTTTGTGTATGGTTACATTTTTTTTTTTTTACCTTTATTTAACTAGGCAAGTCAGTTAAGAACAAATTCTTATTTTCAATGACGGCCTAGGAACAGTGGGTTAACTGCCTGTTCAGGGGCAGAACGACAGATTTGTACAAAGTTACTTAAGACAAAAACTAAAGTAGGATGGTTCGGCTTGTTCCAATCTCATCACAGACAACTTTAGCATTTGACTTAATTAGCAACTTTGTAACTACTTTCTACTTATTAGCTACTTTGCAGCTACTTAGCATGTTAGCTAACCCTAACCCTAACCTTAAACCCCTAACCCCTAGCCTAGCTAACGTTAGCCACCTAGCTAAAGTTAGCATTAGCCACCTAGGTAATGTTAGCCACAACAAATTGGAATTTGTAACATATCATACGTTCTGATGTTGTACGAATTTCAATTCGTAACATATTGTACAATTTTTTATATTTTTTACATACCATATGAAACGTCCTTTCACTGTCAACTGTGTTTATTTTCAGCAAACTTAACATGTGTAAATATTTGTATGAACATAACAAGATTCAACAACTGAGACATAAACTGAACAAGTTCCAAAGACATGTGACGGAATGGAATAATATGTCCCTGAACAAAGGGGGGTTCAAAATCAAAAGAAACAGTCAGTATCTGGTGTGGCCACCAGCTGCATTAAGTACTGCAGTGTATCTCCTCCTCATGGACTGCACCAGATTTGCCAGTTCTTGCTGTGAGTTGTTACCCCACTCTTCCACCAAGGCACCTGCAAGTTCCCGGACATTTCTGGGGGGAATGGCCCTAGCCCTCACCCTCACCCTCCGATCCAACAGGTCCCAGACGTGCTCAATGGGATTGAGATTGAGAACACTGGCATACCTGTCTTGCAGGAAATCACACATAGAACGAGCAGAATGGCTGGTGGTATTGTCATGCTGGAGGGTCATGTCAGGATGAGCCTGCAGGAAGGGTACCATATGAGGAGTCTTCCTTGTAACGCACATCGTTGAGATTGCCTGCAATGACAACAAGCTCAGTCCGATGATGCTGTGACACACCGCCCTAGACCATGACGGACCCTCCACCTCCAAATTGATCAAATTGAGACAAAACCGCGACTCGTCAGTGAAGAGCATTTTTTGCCAGTCCTGTCTGGCCTACAAGCCCTCAGTTCAGCCTCTCTCAGCCTGTTGCGGACAGTCTGAGCACTGATGGAGGGATTGTGCGTTCCTGGTGTAACTCGGGCAGTTGTTGTTGCCATCCTGTACCTGTCCAGCAGGTGTGATGTTCGGATGTACCGATCCTGTGCAGGTGTTGTTAGACGTGGTCTGCCACTGTGAGGACGGCTGTCCGTCCTGTCTCCCTGTAGCGCTGTCTTAGGCATCTCATAGTACGGACATTGCAATTTATTGCCCTGGCCACATCTGCAGTCCTCATGCCTCCTTGCAGCATGCCTAAGGCACATTCACACAAATGAGCAGGGACCCTGGGCACCTTTCTTCTGGTGTTTTTCAAAGTCAGTAGAAAGGCCTCTTTAGTGTCCTAAGTTTTCATAACTATGACCTTAATTGCCTACCGTCTGTAAGCTGTTAGTGTCTTAACGACCATTCCACAGGTGCATGTTCATGAAATGTTTATGGTTCATTGAACAAGTATGGGAAACAGTGTTTAAACCCTTTACAATGAAGATCTGTGAAGTTATTTGGATTTTTACGAATTATCTTTGAAAGACAGGGTCCTAAAAAAGGAACGTTTCTTTTTTTGCTGAGTTTATCATACGAAATTGATGATGGGCATCCACAAATGAATACATACCATACAAAACTTAGAATACTGTATCATACTAATTGGAGTGTCCTGGATTTACGTTTACCCCTGGGTCCAGGTTGGTTGCCTTCCCTCTCTGGCACATAAACACAAGATATGTCTGTTGCCTTCCCTCCCTGGCACATAAACACAAGATATGTCTGTGTTCTTCCCTCCCTGGCACATAAAGACAAGAGATATCTGTTGCCTTCCCTCCCTGGCACATAAACACAAGAGATATCTGTTGCCTTCCCTCCCTGGCACATAAACACAAGAGATATCTGTTGCCTTCTCTCCCTGGCACATAAACACAAGAGATATCTGTTGCCTTCTCTCCCTGGCACATAAACACAAGAGATGTCTGTTGCCTTCTCTCCCTGGCACATAAAAACAAGAGATATCTGTTGCCTTCCCTCCCTGGCACATAAACACAAGAGATGTCTGTTGCCTTCTCTCCCTGGCACATAAACACAATAGAAAGAACCCAACCCTCATGTCAGATGTCAGCCTAGTATTCACAGTCCTCCAGTGAGTAGGGGAAGATGTGTTGTGCTGTCAGTGGTAATTACAGGTTGCATGCCAAATGGCACCCTATTCCCTATGTAGTGAACTACTTTCGACCAGGGCCCTTAGGGCAGGCAGCCATGGAGTTTTTGTGTGGCTGCCGGAGTGGCTGTGACTGAGGGCGTTTCGCTCCATTTCTGTCACAAGATTTGATGGCATGCCCTATTCCACAGAGGCAGCACTCGACTGTGTGCAGCTATGCACTGGTTATACTTAGATGACAGTGAGTGTTGGAAAACGACATCAGAACTCCCTGAAATCTGACTGCAAATAATATCGTATTTATATGACCGTAATTACTATATAGATTTATAGCCTACTGTGAATGATTCATGGTGAGTCTTGTGGAAAGAGTATAAAATGAATACATGTAGGATGTATAAATAGATTCTCGTCATGCTAGTAAGTAAACAAACTTAAACCACTGTTGATGCTTAGATTAATAAAAGCTAAATGATATACTTGCCAGTAGATACTTTTCATTTATGTTAAATGCTGTGCTGTACATAAAATGAAACTGTTGGATTAAACTTGATGAAAAGAAAATGTGTGCAAAGCAAACGTGTTTCAAGAGGCGATGTCTTCTTCTTGCTAAATTGGAAATAAATTCATAGGCAATAGCTCCCTCTTTATTGAATTATTTAAGAGGTAACCATGAAACATAAATAAGGCTTGGTTTATATGCTACCTAAACGTTACAGCTGAGAACACTGCTCTACTATACAACCAGCAATTTCTTACATAACATCACTTCCTTAGAGTAAATTTTTTTTAGGGGAACAATTGAAGCACACACACAAAGTTGCATGCAAACAATAGCCAAGTGTCAAAGGAAGTTACCAATGCACGGTTGAGTCTGGGGCTGGTGAGTGTGCTGTCTGCTTCAAACACATCTGCAGAAGATTCAAGATAAACAGTCTATAGACTTTCCGACCCACCTATTGTGACTAAAACTTCAACAACTATTGTCTGGATCTTTGATTCTTATGTAAAGCAACCATGTCATTCAGAAGGGACATTGTTCTGTGACCTTTCTTTGTCTATTATTCCTCTTCCTCTGTGTCAGAGATTACTTCACTTCTTTGGTGTGTGTTTATTTGTTTCGAGTCCATTTCTTTGTCCAAGGACAAGTCATGTTTTAGGTGACTCAATTTAGATAAATGTAATGCTCACAGGTTTGCCATATGTAGTGACAGCAGCATATTGCCAGTGCCAAATTGACCTTGTTATTGTGTTGTATGTTGTTGCTAGACCTTGTCTCACCGTCTCTTCCCTCTGTGTTCCAGGTGGCACCTCTCGGTGGTCCTCCCCACCCTGTGACTGCTGCTGCAAGAACCACAAGGGTGACGGAGAGGGCGAGAGCGGCACCTCCTTCAACGAGCTCTCCACCTCCAGCTCTGAGAGCCAGTCAGAGGCCAGCTCACCCCAGGGCACCGTCATCTGTGGGCCAGTCAACCGGCAGTCCCACTCCCATGTTCAGACCTTGGACCGGCCGCTGAAGAAGGGCCCAGTGCAGATGCTGCAGCAGTCAGAACAGCGCAGGAAGAGTGATCTCCTCCGCACGCTCACCACTAGCTCCCGAGACACCAGCACCTGTAAGAAGAGGCCAGCTAAGGAGAAGATGACCATTGAGGAGGAGCTGGAGAAGTGCATCCAGGACTTTCGTAAGATCAAGATCCCTGAACGCTTCCCGGAGAGGAAGTACATGTGGCAGGCGGAGCTGCTGAGAAAGTACCGTCTCTGAGACGGAGCCAGGCTAGCTGCTGTAGGAGTCACAAAGAAAAGCATAAAACCATGACTGTTTAGCTAACTGTATGTATTGTATGTGTGTATGTCTGTATGTTTGCACGTATGTATGTTTTAATATATGTACACTGCCTTCAGAAAGTATTCTTACCCCTTGACTTATTCCACATTATGTTATGTTACAGCTTGAATTCAACACAAATTGATTTTCCCACCCATCTACTCACAATGCCCAATAATGAAAAAGTGAAAACATGTTTTGAAAATAAAATACAGAAATATCTCATTTAAATAAGTATACACACCTCTGAGTCAATACATGTTAGAATCACCTTTGGCAGTGATTAAAGCTGTGGGTCTTTCTGGGTAAGTCTCTAAGAGCTGTGGGTCTTTCTGGGTAAGTCTCTAAGAGCTGTGGGTCTTTCTGGGTAAGTCTCTAAGAGCTGTGGGTCTTTCTGGGTAAGTCTCTAATAGCTGTGGCTCTTTCTGGGTAAGTCTCTAAGAGCTGTGGGTCTTTCTGGGTCAGTCTCTAAGAGCTGTGGGTCTTTCTGGGTAAGTCTCTAAGAGCTGTGGGTCTTTCTGGATAAGTCTCTAAGAGCTGTGGGTCTTTCTGGGTAAGTCTCTAAGAGCTGTGGGTCTTTCTGGGTAAGTCTCTAAGAGCTGTGGGTCGTTCTGGGTAAGTCTCTAAGAGCTGTGGGTCTTTCTGGGTAAGTCTCTAAGAGCTGTGGGTCTTTCTGGGTAAGTCTCTAAGAGCTGTGGGTCTTTCTGGATAAGTCTCTAAGAGCGTTGCACACCTGGATTGTGCAGTATTTGCACATTATTCTTTTAAAAATTCTTCAAGATCTTTCAAGTTGGTTGTTGATCATTGCTAGACATGTCTTGCCATAGATTTTAAAGCAGATTTAAGTCAAAACTGTAACTCGGCTACTCAAGAACATT
>NC_034201.2:41078232-41153232 GCF_002021735.2 Oncorhynchus kisutch
AGAGGCAGGTAGCCTAGTGGTTAGAGGCAGGTAGCCTAGTGGTTAGAGTGTTGGACTAGTAACTGAAAGGTTGCAAGCTCAAATCCCTAAGCTGACAAGGTAAAAATCTGTTGTTCTGCCCCTGAACAAGGCAGTTAACCCACTGTTCCTAGGCTGTCATTGAAAATAAGAATTTGTTCTTAACTGACTTGCCTAGTTAAATAAAGATTAAACTAACACCCAGTTCAAAAAGATTAGTCTTACTACGTACTCTAGTTTACAAGTCTGGAAAAGGGCATAGTGGAATGACAAGACACACGGTGGCCTTCAAATGGAGACTGGAGCTTTTTTGCACAATGTTGGCTGAATTATATTGTACATAACAAGAAAGTATTTGAAAAAGATAAACCTGTACATACTCACTTAATGCACACTATATGGTAACATAATCATAGATCAATCAGAGAGGATTGTATTTGAATATAGTTGATAATTAATTCATGATCAGAAATAGACCCTTCTCAGTCCCAAAACAAACAAAAAAATTGAATATTCAGACCGTGCCATTTTTAAAACGTCTATCCTACACAGTTTGAGGTATCAATTATGAAATTAATGCAAATGAGGATGGATCTGTTTACCGTCAAAAACATATATTACAAGAGAGAGGGAGATTAAAGTATGCAATTTTCTATTTCAGTTGGAGCGATCTGTCTGAGACTGTTTTCTAGCTAGTTATACACAGTGGTAGAGCCCTTGTTCTAAGTGAATGCAAGTCCTGTCATTTTGTTTGTATGACACGCCCTTCTGAATCTGTGATCCATAAAGAAACCCACAATAGACTGAAGCAGCCACGATAGACCAGCACATAGAAACAGAGTGTTGTTTGGTGTTGTTTTGATTACAAAAAGGTCAGAAACATTGTGAGCATGTTGGTATAAGAATTACTGAAGATAATTTAGTCTGTTATTGTGAACATGTGAAAACTGAAATAATTACCCAAAAAATACTTGCAAAAAAAGATAAGCACAAAAGTGTGGATTGTGTCTGCTGATGTTTCTCCACAGGTGTATAACGTTATGAATTAAAGACAGTACCACTTCACCTGAAATGTCTTTAGATACAAGAATAGGAATTTTGAAAATGTACTTACATCCAATAAAAAAACATTATGTACAATGAATGACCTGTTGGTTGGATTTCTTATCAAGTTGTGAAAAGATAGACTACAGTACAATGCATTTTTCTCAAATATTTATAATGCAGAACCGTTAAAACTAGAGTGGGTTTGCTGTTCAGTCAGATGTGTTGGTGTCAGTGGTTGGAACCAAATTACATTTTCAATCGGTTCGTTCTGAACAGAACCTTTTTTTTGTTGGTATCGTTCCACTGTTCCGCCCAGCAAAATAAAGTTCTGAAACCACAAAAAGTAACAGTTTATTGTTTCTCTCTGTTCCTTTTTAAACCTCAGAAGTCAACATTTGTTTTACATTTAGCTCGACATTCAATTACTTCACAAATAAGTGCAGATTGAGCAGCTTGCTATGGAGCGGGTAAGCTATAGTTGTTTACAGTTAAAGTCGGAAGTTTACATGCACCTTAGCCAAACACATTTAAACTCAGTTTTTCACAATTCCTGACATTTAATCCTAGTAAAAATTCCCTGTCTTAGGTCAGTTAGGATCACCACTTTATTTTAAGAATGTGAAATGTCAGAATAATATAATTAATTATTTCAGCTTTTATTTCTTTCATCACATTCCCAGTGGGTTAGAAGTTTACATCCACTCAATTAGTACTTGGTAGCATTGCCTTTCAATAGTTTAACTTGGGTAACGTTTCGGGTAGACTTCCACAAGCTTCCCACAATAAGTTGGGTGAATTTTGGCCAATTCCTCTTGACAGAGGTGGTGTAACGGAATCAGGTTTGTAGGCCTCCTTGCTCGCACATGCTTTTCAGTTCTGCTCACAAATTTTCTATAGGATTGAGGTCAGGGCTTTCTGATGGCCACTCCAATACCGTGACTTTGTTGTCCTTAAGCCATTTGCCACAACTTTGGAAGTATGCTTGGAGTCATTGTCCATTTTGAAGACCCATTTGCGACCAAGCTTTAACTTCCTGACTGATGTCTTGAGATTTTGCCTCAATATATCCACATAATTTTCCTCCCTCATGATGCCATCTATTTTGTAAAGTGTACCAGTCCCTCTTGCAGCAAAGCACCCCCACAACATGATGCTTCCCCCCCCCCCCCCGTGTTTCACGGTTGGGATGGTGTTCTTCAGCTTGCAAGCTTCCCCCTTTTTCCTCCAAACATAACAATGGTCATTATGGCCAAACAGTTCTATTTTTGTTTCACCAGACCAGAGGGCATTTCTCCAAAAAGTACAATCTTTGTCCCTATGTGCAGTTGCAAACGATAGTCAGGCTTTTTTAATGGTGGTTTTGGAGAAGTGGCTTCTTCCTTGCGGCCTTTCAGCTTATGTCGATATAGGAATCATTTTACTGTGGCTATAGATACTTTTGTACCTGTTTCCTCCAGCATCTTCAGAAGGTCCTTTGCTGTTGTTTTGGGACTGATTTTCACTTTTCGTGCCAAAGTACATTCATCTCTAGGAGACAGAATGCGTCTCCTTCCTGAGCGGTATGGCGGCTGCGTGGTCCCATGGTGTTTATACTTGCGTACTATTGTTGGTACAGATGAACGTGGTTCCTTCAGGCATTTGGAAATTGCTCCCAAGGATGAACCAGACTTGTGGAAATCTACCATTTTTTGGCTGATTTCTTTAGATTTCCCCATGATGTCAAGCAAAGAGGCACTGCATTTGAAGGTAGGTCTTAAAATACATCCACAGGTACACCTCCAATTGACTCAAAAGATGTCAATTAGCCTATCAGAAGCTTCTAAAGCCATGACATAATTTTCTGGAATTTTCCAAGCTGTTTTAAAGGCACAGTCAACTTTGTGTATGTAAACTTCTGACCCACTGGAATTGTGATACAGTGAATTATAAGCGAAATAATCTGTCTGTAAACAATTGTTGGAAAAATTACTTGTGTCATGCACAAAGTAGATGTCCTAACCGATCTCCCAAAACTATAGTTTGTTAACAAGAAATTTGTGGAGTGGTTGAAAAATGAGTTTTAATGACTCCAACCTAAGTGTATGTAAACTTCCGACTTCAACTGTATATGCATTGGACAGAGAAGTGTAGGGCGAAAGATTCGACAGACATTTTGCGGGTGTTATGAGAAAGCGAGAGAGGAGGAGGAGGCTTGAAGCACTGGGCATCTTGTTATGACATGCATTATCTAAAATAGGTCCACAAAATTATATTGAAAAAGTGAATCCATTATTTTATAATTAAACATCTCTCTCCCTAACTTCTGAATTACGCTTGTAATATCAGTAGGCTATAGTAGGCAATGCTTTGGATGGGGAGAGGCAGGTATCTTACATACGCAAACACACTGGCAAAGATTTTCAACTGGCTGGCAGACACTGGAATACGGTGAAAGAGAGGGCCTTTGCATACAGTAGGTGCTTTGTAATCATTTATTTGTGGGACTTGAAAAAAATGCAGAGAAGCTAAAATAATGTAATTAACCAGTTCCCAGGCTTTTAAAATAAGGGTTCTGTTCCAGAAGAGTATAGGTCACTTTCGTTCCCATTTCTGATTCTGTTCCTCAATTTATGTTGTTATTTTCCAGTTTTCGGTTCTGTTCCCTGAACTGGTTCCAACCCCTGGTTGGTGTTGAACGTTGGAGGAGAGGTTTATAAATAGGATTACTGTAGTTAATTGGGAGATAGGGAATGTGTGTTTTTTATTTTTCAACCTTTATTTAACTAGGCAAGTCAGTTAAGAATAAATTCTTATTAACAATGACAGCCTCCCGGGGAATAGTGGGTTAACTGCCTTGTTCAGGGGCAGAATGACAGATTTCTTTTTTACCTTGTCAGCTTGGGGATTCTTTCCAGCAATCTTTTGGTTACTGGCCCAACGATCTAACCACTAGGCCACCTGCCACCTCAACGCGTATCAGGAAATGGGGGAGAGGGAGGGGAGTGTTCTTTGGAACACCATCAGTTCCAAAGAACATGTTATTTCGTTCCATGTTCCAAATCTCGGTTTGTTCAAAATATGTACAGTACTTTGCCCCTTAGAGCTAACCCAGACGGTAAAAGTAAATGGGATTGATCTTACCCCCAGTCAATCACAAACATCCAACGTTACATTTATGTGCGTGAAGTGGATATGATTGTTAAAAGACCGAAGTTGCCAAATTTATGGGATGAAGAGAAGCTCTCCCTGAAACAGATTTACAAGGGGAAGACAGGGTTGGAAATAGCAGAACAATCTTCCTAACATCTTCCTGTGGATTGTGCTCTGTGTGCTCAGAGGGAGGGACCCGGAGACCTTGGGACTGGCAGCACCAAAACTATTGAATGGCTCTCACTGCCAACCATTCTCAACATACTACATACAGCCTTTAGTATCCACTAAGAAGATCAGGACAAACATTGTACTTACTCTTTGGGGAGTCAACTCAGCCCCACTGTCACTCTATTCTTAGGAAGCCACACAAAGTACATTTGATTTGTTATAAAGGTAACCTTTATTTCACAAGGCAAGTCAGTTAAGAACAAATGATTATTTACAATGATGGCCTACACCGGCCAATTGTGCACCGTCCTATGGGACTCCCAATCACAGCAGGTTGTGATGCAGCTTGGATTCGAACACGTGATGCATCCAGCACTGAGATGCAGTGCCTTAGACCGCTATGCCACTCGGGACATGCTTAGCATAGTGTAGGAATCACAGAAACTAAATGAACAGTCATGAATAGTGCGTTTTGCAGCACCATTTCTGAACGGAAACAGGAGTAGGTTACGGTCCTGTGTTAGTTGTTGTTGAATGTGTCTCCTGGATGTTGTCTTGTAGCAGAGGGAAGCTACGGTATTCTGCACATAGCTGAGTAGTGGGCCAATAAAGCTATTTTTAAATATCTCTCTCGGTCTCTGTGTTTCTCTCAGATAGCCAATAGTGTACCAATCTCTTTCTGAAATACACAATAGCTTCTTAAGGCTTCACAAACAAAACCAGTTGTTGCATCTGCAAAAGCAGCGATTTTCACAACATTCTTTGAATGTATGGGTGTTGGAACCTCTGGGTTATTTACTTCTGCTCTCCTTTCACATGTCCCATCCAGCCACCATTGTTGTCTTCCACTTCTCAGATAAAAGAGATAAAATGACAATAAAAAAGCAATATTTAGAAAAGCTTAGTAAACCAAAGCACAAAAGCTACTTGATTTGCATAAATTAACACACAGGCTCATATGTGCACAGTGGTAGTTGGAAGCGGATATGTTTTCAGTTGTACTTTGTCTTTGCAGCTATGCATTTGGACGCGTATGTCAATGTTTCCCTTTGTACAGTAGCATTCACAAAACAGCTCAATCCCCAGTTAGACATGAGGTCTAGATTGTCTGGGACTATAAGATAAATATACTAACAAGGAAATGAGCAATTCGATATCGTACCATGCTCTCCCTTTATCCCCAACACAGATATTGAACATTTCACCTTCATGGACAGGATCTTATAATGGATTTTTACATTATATTGACGTCCTTCTACATCAGCCTGGGTCAGTAAGGAGCACACTCTATTTAACTTTAATTCAACAGGGAAGTTATATTGAGACTAAAGTCTCTTTTACAAATGGGAACTGCACAATACAAAACAAGCCCATACAACAGGCAAGTATAGATAAACATAAATATAGTGTTAGGAGGAGCAACACAGGGGAACCCAAGATCAGACTCAGACGAAGAAACAGGGATGAATGAACAAAGGTATGTATTGTAACACAGGGAGATATGGAGTGCAGATTCGGAGAAGCTCGGACGAGTGGTAGGAAATTAGATGTGGAGGGATGGAGTGAACTGGGTTGGACCAGGGTAAACAGGTCCGGAGAGGAATCCAATGGAGTGGTGGTGTGGTGAATCCAGAACAGGGTAGCAGGGTGGTGAGATTTAGAACAGGAGCCAGAGTCATAATGGCAAAACTGCAGTGAGAGGATAAATAGCTAGAATCATAAGCTGACTGAGCAGAGATTACAATGTGGCAGAGTGGAAGTGGCAAGACTGAGCATTTCTAGAGGTCTTGATTATGGAACAGGTTGCAGTTGGTGAGGATCCGTTCTGGCTCCAGCACACCTGTCTCCAACCACACAATCACAAACAAACAGAAAGGGAGGGCGAGAGAGAGAAAGTGTACTTGAGGAGTGGCTGCAGGTCAAGGAGACAACGAATGTCCACTAGGGGGTGTAGCAGGAGCAGATGTGACACATAGACAATATAGACATTAAGATACAAAACACAGTCAATTAAAACAAACACATTCTTTGTTCTCAACATAGGTCTTCCACAGGATCCCACCAATCTGTCTAAACCCCCCAAATAGCAGAGGACATCTTTCTGTCTAAACCACCCACATAGCAGAGGACATCTGTCTGTCTAAACCACCCAAATAGCAGAGGAAATCCTTCTGTCTAAACCACCCACATAGCAGAGGAAATCTTTCTGTCTAAACCACCCACATAGCTAGCAGAGGAAATCCTTCTGTCTAAACCACCCACATAGCAGAGGACATCTGTCTGTCTAAACCACCCACATAGCAGAGGAAATCCTTCTGTCTAAACCACCCACATAGCAGAGGAAATCCTTCTGTCTAAACCACCCACATAGCAGAGGAAATCTTTCCAGGGTCATTTGGCAATGTAATAGCAATTGATTCATGCCTTGAGCATCGTATTAGTCCGCGGAAGAAAAGCTGAATGGATTCCTGGGAGAAGGCCTATAAAGAATAACTAGTGACATTATTAGTGCATAATGTTTGAGTACTTACTGTGTTAATTAACCTCCCCGTGGGAATGGAACTTCACATGCATCGGAACCCTCATGCAAAATCACCTCTTAAATCTAAATGGTGTGAACTCATTTTTGTGTCAACTCATTTTCTGTAAAAAAGCGATCAGCACATAGAACTGACGCCATGCACGGCTGCTGTGTAAATGTATGATACATTTGCCTGTTGCTTTATGTTGTTATGCCGAAGGTCGCCTCCCCTTCCGAAACAGTAAATATACTAACACTTCATGATTTGACGAAAAACCCAAACCACAGGAACTACTGCTGTTGGTTATCCCACGCATCCCATTCTTTCCCGACAGATTCTATGGTACCAGTTATGTCTACGTTGATCTGTCCACGAGAGATTATCTGAGATTATCTATTGTCTGAGGAAAGTGGATATGCAAAGGATTTATTTCAAGGTCAAAATGTATGTGCCATACAAATGTCAGGTAGAGCAATAATGTTTGAAAAAATGACATTAACTTAGCTGGTACACATACTTAATAAAATCATTGAGGGATCAGAATAAAAACAAACAAGATAATCTAAGTTGAATAGTGAATTAATGTTGTATTGGTCTGAATGTGTGGTACAGAGAAAAGAGTAAAGCCCATGCACAAACACGACCCTAAGGGCCATCTCTCCTAGAACATCATTAACGGTCCACAACATACCAGAGCCCGTGACGTACAGACCTGGTGTGTCGAAGAAGCAGAGAAGAAAAGGATGAAAAAAGAGACGGTCTCTAAATGATCTACTCTGGGGCAGGGAAATGGGCAGGGAAGGGGCAGGGGAGGTATTTTGGTATTTGGAATTTTATTAGGATCCCCATTAGCTGTTGCTAAAGCAGCAGTTACTCTTCCTGGGGTCCAACACAAAACATGAAACATAATACAGAATGACATAATACAGAACATCATTAGACAAGAACAGGACAGAACTACATACATTTAAAAAAGGCACACATAGCCTACATATCAATGCATACACACAAACTATCTAGGTCCAATAGGGGAGAGGCATTGTGCCACCAGGTGTTGCTTTATCTGTTTTTTGACAACAGGTTTGCTGTTTATTTGAGCAATATGAGATGGAAGGAAGTCCCATGCAATAAGGGCTCTATATAACATTGTACTTTTTCTTCAATTTGTTCTGGATTTGGGGACTATGAAAGACAACCTGGTGGCATGTCTGGTGGGATAAGTGTGTGTGTCAGAGCTGTGTGTAAGTTGACTATGCAAACAATTTGGGATTTTCAACACATTAATTTTTCTTATAAAAAGAAGAAGTGATGCAGTCAGTCTCTCCTCAACTCTTAGCCAAGAGAGACTGGCATGCATAGTATTTATATCAGCCCTTTGATTACAATTAAGAACAAAACTAATTAAGAGCAAAATATCAATCCAAGATGGCATAGCAGTCAGACGTCTTTGTCCTGTCGTGTCCCCTGTCTTGTCCTTTATATATATTTTTACATATTTTGCGTCGCATATCCTTTAAAATATTTAGCTAAACCTCAACATCTAAATACTCTCACCCAATGTGGCGTGGATTTTTCTTTTTTTTCCTAAAGTATTTATATTTACTTTGGATCTGGAATCCCTCAACTGAAGCTAGCCAGCTAACTACCTACCAGCTATCAGTTAGCAAACCATTGCTAGCGGTCATCAGCAAACCTTCAGCTTGGAAAGCTCTCGTCAATTCGAACAACGTGACTCTAACCAGAGTCACCACCGATAAATCCACTATAATTGAGAATTTCAATAAGCATTTCTCTATGGCTGGCCATGCTTTCCACTTGGCTACCCCTACCCCGGTCAACTGCCCGGCACCCTCCACAGCAATCTGCCAATGCCCCCATCATTTCTCCTTTAACCAAATCCTGATAGCTGATGTTCTGAAAGAGCTGCAAAATCTGGACCCCTACAAATCAGCCGGGCTAGACAATCTAGACCCTCTCTTTATAAAAATATCTGCAGAAATTGTTGCAACCCCTATTACTAGCCTGTTCATCCTCTATTTTGTATCGTCTGAGATTCCCAAAGATTGGACAGCTGCCGCGGTCATCCCCCTCTTCAAAGGTGGTGACACTCTAGACCCAAACTGCTACAGACCTATATCTATCCTACCCTGTCTTTCTAAGGTCTTTGAAAGCCAAGTTAACAAACAGATTACTGACCATTTCGAATCCCACCATACCTTCTCCGCTATGCAATCTGTTTCAGAGCTGGTCATGGGTGCACCTCAGCCACGCTCAAGGTTCTAAACGACATCATAACAGCCATCGATAAGAGACATTACTGTGCAGCCATATTCATTGACCTGGCCAAGGCTTTCGACTCTGTCAATCACAGCATTCTTATTGGCAGACTCGACAGCCTTGGTTTCTCAAATGATTGCCTCGCCTGGTTTACCAACTACTTCTTTGATAGAGTCCAGTGTGTTAAATCGGAGGGGCTGTTGTCCGGTCCTCTGACAGTCTCTATGGGTGTGCCACTGTTACGCCCCTGAAAAAAGGGGAGAAATAATCACGAGGGTGATACGGTGTTGTTTTCTCAATTAAACTTTTAGTGCAATCATTTTACAAAAGTAACATTACAAAACAACAGAAAAACCATTATACAAATAACACAGCAAAATATCTTATTAACAACGCACATGTTCATTCACAATCGACATAAAATGGCAGCTACTCTCAGTACGATGCTATTCTTCGCTACAACCGAGCAGGGCTCATATTACTCTCTGCAAACTTAACTCTAACTTCCTCAAGATGTTACTAAGAAACACCTTAAACACTCTTGACATGTTAGCGAGTTATTACATTTAAATTACAATTTTTTTTAATCATCAATAACGTACCTGAAAAAAGGGGAGAAATAATCACGAGAATGATACGGTGTTGTTTAAAAAAAAAAAAAAAATGACCAGGCAAGTCAGTTAAGAACAAATTCTTATTTTCAATGACAGGCTAGGAACAGTGGGTTAACTGCCTGTTCAGGGGCAGAACGACAGATTTGTACCTTGTCAGCTCGGGGGTTTGAACTTGCAACCTTCCGGTTACTAGTCCAACACTCTAACCACTAGGCTACCCTGCCGTTTTCTCAATTCAACTTCTAGTGCAATAAGAAAAGACAGCTATTTCCCCAGGAATATGGGTGGAGACCAGAGCAATCGATCTCAGGTTCATAGATTAAGAGCATTTAGTAGATCACAGATTAACACTTTTAGGCACCACAAAATAAAGTAATCAATATAACGTTTACACATTACTCTCACAATTCATACCCTTTGTACGCTTGACCGATTTGAACTTTAACACAATTATATGAATGTTATCAATCTCTATCAACTAATACTGAATGCATGATCTTTTTAACCTTAAATGTTTTAAAACCAGTTTGAGATAGGGGGCACTATTTCCACTTTGGATGAATTGCGTGCCCATAGTGAACTGCATCAAAATCTGTCCTAAATTGCTAATATATGCATATTATTATTAATATTGGATAGAAAACACTCTGAAGTTTCTAAAACCGTTTGAATTATGTCTGTGAGTATAACAGAACTCACAGGGCAGGCAATCTTCCAAACAAGTTTTGAAATCCTGAAAGTTGGGGCAACTTTGACGTCATCGCCCCCTCCCTTCCCAACAAGTTATGGATCTGGAAACACTTCCTACGTCTTCCACAAGATGTCCTCATTCAGTAGAAAGTGTAATGGAGGATTTGCTGTGAACTTTGACCTAATGGGAAGGAAAGTAGTTGGTGTCGCAAGAGAATGCCATTTTGTTGTGGCGCATTTGTCTTTGAGTGCTACGGCTGTTCCAATCAGCCCCAGATGAAAACGAAGGATCCGGTTGGAATGTTATTGGATATATATGATTATAACATCCTGAAGATTGATTCTGCACTTAGTTTGACCAGTTTCTTCGACCTGTAATATGTCTTTTGGAAGTTTTGGAAGTTTTCATGCAAAGTTATCCTGGACCAGAAGTCATTTTTTGGGCATGTGAGCTGAAAGTGATAGCAAATGCTGCTACTTGGACACTAGAATTGAACATTATGAAACAAAACGATTTATTGTTGAACTAGGACTCCTTGCACTACATTCTGATGAAAGATAATCAAAGGTAAGGGAATATTTATGTTGTAATTTTGTATTTCTGTTGACTCCAACATGGCGGAGAAATATTGTTACGTCTGAGCGCCGTCTCAGATTATTGCAATGTTAGGCTTTTTCCGTAACGTAAAAAAAATGTGACACAGCGGTTGCATTAAGAACCAGTGTATCTTTGATTATATGTAGAACATGTATCTTTAGTCAAAGTTTATGATGAGTATTTCTGTTATCTGGCGTAGCTTTCTATAATTCCTCTGGATATTTTGGAGGATTTTCTGAACATGGCGTCAATGTAAACCGAGATTTATGGATATAAAATGCATATTATCGAACAAAACATACATGTACTGTGTAACATGTCATATGACTGTCATCTGATGAAGATTTTCAAGAGGTTAGTTTTTTTTTATCCTGCTTTTGCGATTTTATCTTTTGCTGGAAAAAATGGCAACGTTTTTTCTTTGGTTTGGTGGTGGTCTAACATAAATATATGTTGTGTTTTCGCCGTAAAACATTTAAAAAATCTGACACGCTGGGTAGATGAACAAGGTGTTTATCTGTCATTTGAGGTATTGGACCTCTTAAGTCGACCCACTCCTTTTTCAAAAATTCTGTTAAAAATCGCGCAACATTTCAGCGCCCTGCTACTCATGCCAGGAATATAGTAAATCAAATCAAATCAAATCAAATCAAATTTATTTGTCACATACACATGGTTAGCAGATGTTAATGCGAGTGTAGCGAAATGCTTGTGCTTCTAGTTCCGACAATGCAGTAATAACGAACAAGTAATCTAACTAACAATTCAAAAAAAAACTACTGTCTTATACACAGTGTAAGGGGATAAAGAATATGTACATAAGGATATATGAATGAGTGATGGTACAGAGCAGCATAGGCAAGATACAGTAGATGATATCGAGTACAGTATATACATATGAGATGAGTATGTAAACCAAGTGGCATAGTTAAAGTGGCTAGTGATACATGTATTACATAAGGATGCAGTCGATGATATAGAGTACAGTATCTACGTATGCATATGAGATGAATAATGTAGGGTAAGTAACATTATATAAGGTAGCATTGTTTAAAGTGGCTAGTGATATATTTACATCATTTCCCATCAATTCCCATGATTAAAGTGGCTGGAGTAGAGTCAGTGGCATTGACAGTGTGTTGGCAGTAGCCACTCAATGTTAGTGGTGGCTGTTTAACAGTCTGATGGCCTTGAGATAGAAGCTGTTTTTCAGTCTCTCAGTCCCAGCTTTGATGCACCTGTACTGACCTCGCCTTCTGGATGACAGCGGGGTGAACAGGCAGTGGCTCGGGTGGGTGATGTCCTTGATGATCTTTATGGCCTTCCTGTAGCATCGGGTGGTGTAGGTGTCCTGGAGGGCAGGTAGTTTGCCCCCGGTGATGCGTTGTGCAGACCTCACTACCCTCTGGAGAGCCTTACGGTTGAGGGCGGTGCAGTTGCCATACCAGGCGGTGATACAGCCCGCCAGGATGCTCTCGATTGTGCATCTGTAGAAGTTTGTGAGTGCTTTTGGTGACAAGCCGAATTTCTTCAGCCTCCTGAGGTTGAAGAGGCGCTGCTGCGCCTTCTTCACGATGCTGTCTGTGTGAGTGGACCAATTCAGTTTGTCTGTGATGTGTATGCCGAGGAACTTAAAACTTGCTACCCTCTCCACTACTGTTCCATCGATGGGGGGGTGTTCCCTCTGCTGTTTCCTGAAGTCCACAATCATCTCCTTAGTTTTGTTGACGTTGAGTGTGAGGTTATTTTCCTGACACCACACTCCGAGGGCCCTCACCTCCTCCCTGTAGGCCGTCTCGTCGTTGTTGGTAATCAAGCCTACCACTGTTGTGTCGTCCGCAAACTTGATGATTGAGTTGGAGGCGTGCGTGGCCACGCAGTCGTGGGTGAACAGGGAGTACAGGAGAGGGCTCAGAACGCACCCTTGTGGGGCCCCAGTGTTGAGGATCAGCGGGGAGGAGATGTTGTTGCCTACCCTCACCACCTGGGGGCGGCCCGTCAGGAAGTCCAGTACCCAGTTGCACAGGGCGGGGTCGAGACCCAGGGTCTCGAGCTTGATGACGAGCTTGGAGGGTACTATGGTGTTGAATGCCGAGCTGTAGTCGATGAACAGCATTCTCACATAGGTATTCCTCTTGTCCAGATGGGTTAGGGCAGTGTGCAGTGTGGTTGAGATTGCATCGTCTGTGGACCTATTTGGGCGGTAAGCAAATTGGAGTGGGTCAAGGGTGTCAGGTAGGGTGGAGGTGATATGGTCCTTGACTAGTCTCTCAAAGCACTTCATGATGACGGATGTGAGTGCTACGGGGCGGTAGTCGTTTAGCTCAGTTACCTTAGCTTTCTTGGGAACAGGAACAATGGTGGCCCTCTTGAAGCATGTGGGAACAGCAGACTGGTATAGGGATTGGTTGAATATGTCCGTAAACACACCGGCCAGCTGGTCTGCGCATGCTCTGAGGGCGCGGCTGGGGATGCCGTCTGGGCCTGCAGCCTTGCGAGGGTTAACACGTTTAAATGTCTTACTCACTTCGGCTGCAGTGAAGGAGAGACCGCATGTTTTCGTTGCAGGCCGTGTCAGTGGCACTGTATTGTCCTCAAAGCGGGCAAAAAAGTTGTTTAGTCTGCCTGGGAGCAAGACATCCTGGTCCGTGACTGGGCTGGGTTTCTTCCTGTAGTCCGTGATTGACTGTAGACCCTGCCACATGCCTCTTGTGTCTGAGCCGTTGAATTGAGATTCTACTTTGTCTCTGTACTGGCGCTTAGCTTGTTTGATAGCCTTGCGGAGGGAATAGCTGCACTGTTTGTATTCAGTCATGTTACCAGACACCTTGCCCTGATTAAAAGCAGTGGTTCGCGCCTTCAGTTCCACACGAATGCTGCCATCAATCCACGGTTTCTGGTTGGGGAATGTTTTAATCGTTGCTATGGGAACGACATCTTCAACGCACGTTCTAATGAACTCGCACACCGAATCAGCGTATTCGTCAATGTTGTTGGCTGACGCAATACGAAACATCTCCCAGTCCACGTGATGGAAGCATATGATTAGTATGTGTGTATAGTGTGTGTATAGAAAACACTCTGACGTTTCTAAAACTGGTTAAATCACGGCTGTGACTTGAACAGAGCGTGTGTTTCAGCGAAAAGCGCAAGAAAATCTGGTCACTGAAAACTGAAAAAAGTATCAATCCGCCACTTCCACTATTGTTAAATGGAAACTACATTACATATGGCAGAGATTGCAATTCCTACAGCTTCCACACGATGTCGCCAGTCTCGTCATTTCCGGGCTGTTTATTTCTTGGTCAAACCAACCTGAGAGATCACTTTCCATCCAGTCTCCGACTGGAAGGTAATGGAAGAGAGATTTTGGAAGATGATTTGAAATCGTGGAGCTATTGAATACACATCGCCCCGTGATCATTTTGATAGATTATTAACGTTTACTGATACCTAAAGTTGGATTAGAAAAGTATTTCGAAGTGTTTTGTGAAAGTTTATCGTCAACTTTTTTTAAATGACGTAGCGTTTTCAAACTGTGTTTTTTTCTGAATCACACAGTTTCCATAGATGGATATTTTAGGTATATATGGACCGATTTAAAAAAGACCCAATAGTGATGTTTATGGGGCATATAGGAGTGCCAACAAAGAAGATCTTCAAAGGTAATGAAAGTTTTATATTTTATTTATGCTATTTGGGTAGCGCCGGCTACGCGAAATCTTTTGTTTACGTAGCATTCAGGTATTTCGGGGTGTTGCATGCTCTCTTATAATAGCTTCTCATGCTTTCGCCGAAAAGCATTTTAATAATCTGACTTGTTGGCTAGATTCACAACGAGTGTAGCTTTAATTCAATACCCTGCATGTGTATTTTAATGAACGTTTGAGTTTTAACGAGTGCTATTAGCATGTAGCGTAGCGCATTTGCATTTCCAGATGTCTAGTTGGGACGTTTTCGTCTCAGGTAGGAGCAACAGGTTAATGTGTGGAGGTTAAATATTTCTAAAGAATATTTTTGCATTCCCTGCGCCACCTTTTCAGCTGAACGGGGGGTGGGGTTCCCTGGGGGGAACCCCTCGCCTTAACAAGTTTTAAGATCCTCACATACTATGAACTTACTAATACTTTTTAATGTATAACAGGCTATGAATATTTCCTTTAACCTGTCACACCACAGGGTTCAATTCTCCGGCTGACTCTCTTTTCTGTATACATCAATGATGTTGCTCTTGCTGCTGGTGATTCTCTGATCCACCTCTACGCAGACGACACCATTCTGTATACTTCTGGCCCCTCCTTGGACACTGTGTTAACTAACCTGCAGACGAGCTTCAATGCCATACAACTCTCCTTCCGTGGCCTCCAACTGCTCTTAAACGCAAAAAACGAAATGCATGCTATTCACCTGAACGGCTCTGACTTAGAATACGTGGACAACTACAAATACCTGGGTGTATGGTTAGACGGTTAACTCTCCTTCCAGACTCACATTAAGCATCTCCAATCCAAAATTAAATCTAGAATCGGCTTCCTATGTCGCAACAAAGCATCCTTCGCTCATGCTGCAAACATACCCTTGTAAAACTGACCATCCTACTGATCCTCGACTTCGGTGATGTCATCTATAAAATAGCCTCCAACACTCTACTCAACAAACTGGATGCAGTCTATCACAGTGCCATCCGTTTTGTCACCAAAGCCCCATACACTACCACACCATTGCGACCTGTACGCTCTCGTTGGTTGGCCCTCGCTTCATACTCGTCGCCAAATCCACTGGCTACAGTTTATCTACAAGTCTCTGCAAGGTAAAACCCCGCCTTATCTCAGCTCACTGGTCACCATAGCAGCACCCACTCGTAGCACGCACTCCAGCAGATATATCTCACTGGTCACCCCCAAAGCCAATTCCTCCTTTGGTCATCTTTCCTTCCAGTTCTCTGCTGCCCATGACTGGAATGAATTGCAAAAATCTCTGAAGCTGGAGACTCACATCTCCCTCACTAGCTTTAATAAGCACCAGCTGTCAGAGCAGCTTACAGATCACTGTACCTGTACATAAGCCCATCTGTAAACAGCCCATCTATCTACCTACCTCATCCCCATACTGGTATTTATTTATTTGGTCCTTTGCACCCCAGTATCTCTACCTGCACATTCATCTTCTGCCAATCTACCATTCCAGTGTTTAATTGCTATATTGTAATTACTTCGCCACCATGGCCTATTTATTTCCTTAACTTACCTCATTTGCACTCACTGAAAAAATACTTTTTGTTTTCTTTAGTTCTACTGTATTACTGACTGTATGTTTTGTTTATTCCATGTGTAACTCTGTGTTGTTGTATGTGTCGAATTGCTACACTTTACCTTGGCCAGGTCGCAGTTGCAAATGAGAACTTGTTCTCAACTATCTGACCTGGTTAAATAAAGGTGAATAAAAATAAAAATTTTAAAAACATGCAACTCTGTTCTGGGCCAGCTGCAGCTTAACTAGGTCTTTCCTTGCAGTACTGGACCACACGACTGGACAATAATCAAGATGAGACAAAACTAGACCCTGCAGAACTTGCTTTTTGGAGTGTGGTGTCAAAAAAGCAGAGCATCTCTTTATTTCGGCTAGATCTCTTCCCATCTTTGCAACCAGTGAATCTATATGTTTTGACCATGACAGTTTACAATCTAAGGTAATGCCAAGTAATTTAGTCTCCTCAACTTGTTCAACAGCCACACCATTAATTACCAGATTCAGCTGTTCAGGACCCGTTTATTACTGGCCACCCATTCCAAAACAGACTGCAACTCTTTGTTTAGGGTTTCAGTGACTTCATTAGCTGTGGTTGCTGATGCGTATATGGTTGAATCATCAGCATACATGGACACGCATGCATTTGTTTAATGCCAATGGCAGGTCATTGGTAAAAACAGGAAAGAGTAGAGGGCCTATAGAGCTACCCTGCAGTACACCACACTTTACATGTTTGACATTAGAGACGCCTCCATTAAAGAAAACAATTTGAGTTCTATTAGATAGATAGCTCTGAATCTACGATATGGCAGAGGTTGAAAAGCCATAGTACTTAATTGTTTTCAACAACAGGTTATGGTCAATAATATCAAAGGCTGCACTGAAATCTAACAGTACAGCTCCCACAATCTTCTTATTATCAATTTCTTTCAACCAATCATCAGTCATTTGTGTCAGTGCAGTACATGTTGAGTGCCCTTCTCTATAAGCATGCTGAAAGTCTGTTGTTAATTTGTTTAGAGAGAAATAGCATTGTATTTGCTCAAACACTATTTTTCCAACTGTTTGCTCAGAGCTGGCAGCAAACTGATAGGTCTGCTGTTTACTTTGCCAAATGACTTTGGCTTCCCTCCAGGCCTGAGGACAAATACTTTCCTCTAGACTCAGATTTAAAAAATGACAGATAGGAGTGGCTATAAAGTCAGCTACCATCCTCAGTAGCTTTCATCTAAGTTGTCAATGCCAGGAGGTTTGTCAACAATCATTTTTCCATTTCTCCCAAAGTAACTTTACAAAATTCAAACTTGCACTGCTTTTCTATCATTATTCGTTTTTTTTATGCATGAATATAATTGCTCACTGTTTGCCGTGGGCATTTCCTGCCTAAGTTTGCCCACTTTGCCAATTAAATAATCATTAAAATAATTGGCAACATCAAATGGTTTGTGATGAATAAGCCACCTGATTCAATGAAAGATGGCTTTGAATTTGTCTTTCCGCCCATAATTTCATGGAAAATACTCCATAGTTTTTTTCCATCGTTCTTTATATTATTGATCTTGGCTTCATAATAAAGTTTTGTTTTCTTTTTGTTGAGTTTAGTCACATAATTTCTCAGTTTGCAGTAAACCAGTCAGATGTGCAGCCAGACTTATTAGCCACTGCTTTTGCCCCATCTCTTTCAACCATACAGTTGTTCAATTCCTTATCAAACCATGGAAACCACAGTTCTAACAGTCAGTTTCTTAACAGGTGCATGTTTATCAATAATTGGAAGACGCAATTTCAATTTCATAAATTAATTAAGTGCAGCATTTGGATGGTCATCATTAATCACATCAGACCAACAAATCTTTTTTAACATCATCCACATAAGAGTCACAGCAATATATTTTTGTATGATCTCTTATACACTATTTTAGGCCCAGTTGTTGGAACTTTGGTTTTCCTGGATATAGCCACTATATTGTGATCACTGCTTTCAATGGGTACGGATATAGCTTTAGAACAAAGTTCTACAGCATTAGTAAAAGTGTGATTGATACACGTGGCTGGTCTTGTTCCTGTAGTGTTTGTAAACACCCTGGTAGGTTGATTAATAACCTGAACCAGATTACAGGCACTGGTTACAGTAAGAAGCTTCCTCTTGAGTGGACAGCTATCAAGCATTTCACACATATTATTTAGATATTGACTGTTAGCACATGTTAGCCTATAGCAACAGCCCAAAAGAAAAGGCTTTAGATGTGCCAAGTGAACCTGCAACCACAACACTTCAATAACACTTGACATACGATCTTCTGTAATTATTACATGGATATGGCTCTGAATATATACAGCAACTCCTCCCCTATGAGCATTTATGTCTCTTCTATAGATGTTATATCCTTGTATTGCTACTGCTGTATCATCAAATGAATTATCTAAGTGAGTCTCAGAAATGGCTAATACGTGAATGTTATCTGATGTTAGCAAGTTACTGATTTCATGAACCTTATTTCTAAGGCTACGTAAATTAATATGGGCTATTTTCAGCCCTTTCCTGGGTAGCTTATCAAAGATAATAATATAATATTGAAAAGAGCAGACAAAGCAAGAGAAAAAAATATACATTCAGCAGTCCATTAATGTGTGTGCTGCGGGGTTGAGGCTATGAACCCATAGGCTTGGCTCTCTCATCCCTTCCAGGCTTCTGGGAGGGAGGGTGGACAATGAACCTGTCGTAGCGGATGTACGCAATTTCCCCACACGCTCTGGCAGCTTTCATGGCTGGGATCAGTTATTTTCTCTTCTGGAGCACAGCTTCAGGATAGTCCTCGTTGAGGAAAATATATGTTCCTCTCAAGTTCTTGGCTCTTTCCAGAACAGCTACCTTGTCCTTGAACCTCAGGAACTTGACCACTATCGGCCTGGGCCTGTCAGCTGGGCCGGTGGTGGGTTTTCCAGTCGTATGGGAGCGCTCCACCTCAATCTTCCTGTGGTCCATCTTCAATTTCTCAGAGATCCCTTCCCTCACTTTGTCCTCAGACTCCATCCAGGTCTCATGTGGAGATTCTGCACTTCCGTCCACAACCATGTTGTTTCGCCTTGATTGTCTCTCGACATAGTCTCATTTATCTGTCATTGTTATCATGGATTCACACACAGAACTGATGTCCTCTCTCACTGACTTACAGATTGCTGTTATCTTGCCGTTCTCCTGTTTCAACTTGTCGAGCTGACCCTGGAAGAACTGCAAACTGTTCTTCAGGTCCTGGACCTCTGTGGTCAGGTTGTCCATTCTTTTATTAGTAGAATCCACGAGTATTTGGACAAAACACTTGAAACTATTTTCTTGTTGTTGCAACAACTGCTTATAGGTCTCATTTTATTAGTTGAAAAGATCCTTCACGTGTGAGAGAGAGACACCACTGTCCTCAACGGTACTCCCATCGGCTTTGGTCTTTGTCATGGTAGCTAGCAATGTATGTTAGGCTGTTACTCCTTGCAGTTCCAGACAGGGCAGGTCACAGGGAAGATTGAAAACAACAAACAGCAGGGATCTAGACAGCCACAAACCCGGGACAATCTGCGGTCACAGCCACAATGGCTAACTGCGTCGTGGGCTGCGTTCAAGAACACCTCGCTAGCTTGATGTCCAGCTAGCTAACAGCTAGGCTAGCTGCGATGCCAAATAGCTCCTCGGACACGTCCTTGGTCGGCAGGAACACTGGAAAGATACAAGCAGTCCCAGCAACTGATGCAAAATGTATCGCGGGATTGCTTCATAAGAAGCTAGGTAGTTACCAAGAACTTTCCAATATACTTTTAAACAACAAACTTTACAAACAAACAAAACCGAGCTCTTCCTCAACCGGAAGTGACGATGACAATGCAGTGGCAGTAACAAAACAAATATGGAGAGTACCAAAACAAATTATCTAATGATTCTGCCTCTTTGCATCAAAATCAGGGAAAGGGACAGGGATAGGGAAAGAGGCAGGGAAAGGGGCAGGAAAATGGGGAGAGAAAGGAGCAGGGAAAGGGACAGGGATAGGGAAAGAGGCAGGGAAAGGGGCAGGAAAATGGGGAGAGAAAGGAGCAGGGAAAGGGACAGGGATAGGGAAAGAGGCAAGGAAAGGGGCAGGAAAATGGGGAGAGAAAGGAGCAGGGAAAGGGGCAGGGAAAGGGGCAGGGAAAGGAGCAGGGAAAGGGGCAGGGAAAGGGGCTGGGAAAGGAGCAGGGAAAGGGGCAGGGAAAGGGGCAGGGAAATGAGCAGGGAAAGGGGCAGGGAAAGGGGCAGGGAAAGGAGCAGGGAAAGGGGCAGGGAAAGGAGCAGGGAAAGGGGCAGGGAAAGGGGCAGGGAAAGAGGCAGGGAAAGGAGCAGGGAAAGAGGCATGGAAAGAGGCAGGGAAAGGGCCAGGGAAAGAGGCAGGGAAAGAGGCAGGGAAAGGAGCAGGGAAAGGAGCAGGGAAAGGAACAGGGAAAGGGCCAGGGAAAGGAGCAGTGAAAGGAGCAGGGAAAGGGGCAGGGAAAGGGGCAGGGAAAGGAGCAGGGAAAGGAGCAGGGAAAGGAGCAGGAGGAAGAACAGACTGAGTAATTTGTCTCCACATGGGTGGGACAATAAAAAGAGCCCGTGTTTCAGCCTAGCTCTGATTACAGAGAGGAGCGTGGACGCGCTTCCAGAACAGAGGTGTAGCCAGGTGAGAGAGGTTAAAGTAGGACAGATTAAATTACCATCCACCCTCCAAGCTGCAGATTAGGGTCGCTGGCCGAGGGCACGCTCTTATTAGAGAAATAAATGATTTGCTTTTTCACCCTCGTTATCTAACCAAATCACCCATGGTCTAGTTCCATAATTAGTACCAAGACAGACCTACCTGAATGGTTAAAAGATGCATGTCTAGGAATCTGTTATGGTCTGAAAATAGATGCTTGTAATCTCAAACTCATTTTATGGTCTAAGAGTTTTTATTTTCAATAAACAAATGTATTGATTATTTTCAACTGTAATGGAATGGAATCACCTCTCAGAGTATGATTT
The DNA here is from genome assembly GCF_002021735.2 of Oncorhynchus kisutch. Lineage (NCBI taxonomy): Eukaryota > Metazoa > Chordata > Actinopteri > Salmoniformes > Salmonidae > Oncorhynchus > Oncorhynchus kisutch. The sequence continues at coordinate 41,099,572 of NC_034201.2, forward strand.
CAAGTAGAGGGGGATACTATTTTCTTGTATGGGTATGGTAAACATTAGCTATGGTATAGCTTCTAATGGCAACCAACATATACTAGTTCCATTCTGAACACAGCCCCTTGTTAATTGTGTAATTCCAGATCTCCAGCCCAGGTAATTCAGGCAGTCTGACAGACATTTAACACATTTCGCCTGGAATAAAGCTATTTGGTGTGGCAGCATAGAAATCAGTGCCGCAACACGAGGGAATCTCAAGTTAGTTGGTGGACATGCCTGTTAGACAGCAGGGGAGTGGGATAATTGCTTTTAAGTCACTGTATTAGTTTTCATGTCACAAGCTGTTGCACATAAATCACTGCCCTGTAACAAAAGACCTGGGGGGAGACATTGATTCCAACCCATTTAATGAGGTGTGGGAGTTATCTGTGTTTATTCATATAAAGGGGCTTCCACCTGGAATAGGACATTTAAGAGACAGTTTAGAATCAAAGCACGCCTGCTAGCATTCTAATATAGACACATAGTTGTGTCTGGTGATAAAAAAAGAAAGTGTTTCTATAAAATGCAAGGAGGGAAAAGATGGCGTCTTTTACTATTGTCCTATGTGATTTGTTTTAAAAGACCAAACAATGGACCTGGAAACTTCACAACATCAAGACCCACACTGCGTCTGTCTGTCCTACTCTCTCTCTCTCTCTCTCTCTCTCTCTCTCTCAATAAAATATTTGTTTATATATAATATACATAAATAAATGGTGGGACCAACAGCAATAATAATAATAGTAGTAGTGGATATGGGATTACCATTAACAACAATATTAATGAGAACAACAATACATCACAGCCATGGTAGTGTACCAGTGTCAACATGACTGAGAAGACACATGTCTCTCTCTCTCTCTCTCTCTCACTCTCACTCTCACTCTCACTCTCACTCTCACTCTCACTCTCACTCTCACACTCTCACTCTCTCAGCAAATATTTCAGCCATTGTTGGGGACTAATGCACCCTGCCACACAAAGAATATCATGCTCTTAAGTGGAGTTCTATAAATAACTCAATTGAATCTCTTCAAGAATTCATTTGAAATCTGCATCCTGCAATAGAACTTTGGTTTTTAGACAGTATCATGCGCCACAAAAGATATTGCAGAAATGATCTTTCCAGGAGGAAAGCATGGCCAAAACCACCTTGGAGGTCAGCTTGATAGAGTAAAAAGAACATGATATGTAACAATGAAATATTTATGCTGAAATGAAATGATATCACTGGGTGCAATTCTACATCTTCCCAGAGTACCAGATGAGATAAATATAGAGGGAGAAAATTGTGGAGGCAATAGTTGAAAAATATAATACTTTGGGAGCGAAACTGAAGTGATAGACATTTTCAGAAATAACAACAAACGATTGCCTGCTACTGAATTCTAATCGAATCACGAGAGGAGAATGTGCAGATCTCTAGATTCAATCATAGCCTCGCTCATGCATAATGGAGAGAATATCTGATCTATTTTCCGTTGTACTGTAACACTTGTTTTCTTTCTCCTATATGTCCCATACGGTTACACATACAATTTCAGACCGCCAATTGGCACATATTTTCAATTGAGACATTCAATCATCCCCAACCCGTCCTATTTACATGATGAGTTGTTCTTTTACCATTTTAAATGCATCATATATCAACACATCCATAAATAAGAATACATATTTTTTCTTTGTTGCATAGAACATGGGACACTCAGAAGATCAACAACATTGTGGATAGCTTTGGGCAGTTGGTGATAAATACGTTATTGCCTTTCACACAACAGCAAACAATCAAACTGCTCCTTTGGTGAGTAAACTGTCAAGCTGCTACAGAGGCAGAATCAGAGCACACGAATCAATAAGACAATGCATGCGCTCCTGAGGGAACTGTTGCAGGAAGAACAATAATTAGGTGAGCTGCAAATAGGCAGGAGAAATGGGGCCAGGTATATAATACACTACTCTTTTCCTTTGCCATAATGTTTCCTGGCAATGTAATCTCGGTTAACCTAAAACAAAAGTCTTACATAATTGGGCAGCTGCTTGATTAAAGTTGAACATATGCTCGACCAAGGAGTGGAAATAGAATGAAGAGAGGAGCTCCACCCTCTCTCTTTGCAAGTTACAGGCAAGTCTATGGGTCGAATGTCACCTCCCCTTCCAAAATTAGAAAGATACTAACACCTGCAAAATTTTGATTGGTCCAAATAACCAGTGATGAAAAACCCAAACACTAGAACTACTGTGGCTCTTTATCTTACGCATCCAATCCTTCCCGAAAGATTCTATGGTACCAGTTATGTTTATGTATATCTGTCCACGAGAGATTACTGGTGATGAAATAATGACTTAATTAATTGATTTAGTACTCGTAACCTACAGATAACTGCCCAAATAAAGGAAACACCAACATAATGTGTATTTTAACGGGGTGTTGGGCCACAGCTTTAGTGTACCTTGGCATAAATTCTACAATTATCCAGAACTCTATTGGAGGGATGTGACACCATTCTTTCACGAGAAATTCCATAATTGGATGTTTTGTTGATGGTGGTTTCAGCTGCTGCTGTCTCAGGCGCCCCTCCAGTATCTCCCATAAGTGTTCAGTTTGTTTGAGATCTGGTGACTGTGATGTCCATGGCATATGGTTTACATAATTTTCATGCTCATCCAAACCATTCAGTGACCACCCATGCCTTGTGGATGGAGGCATTGGCATCCGATGGGGGCATAGCCATGGTGGCCAAAATAATGACCTGCTCAGCATTTTTATAGATGACCCTAAGCATGACTCAGGAACCACACCTGTGGTGAAGCACCTGCTTTCAATAAACTTCGTATCCCGCATTTACTCAAGTGTTTCCATTATTTTGGCAGTTACCTGTAGCTGTGTTGGTCCTTTAGGAGCAGAGAGGTTGTATTGCAGCTTGATGTGAAACCCACAGGTTTGATCAAGATAATACTGTACTCATGACTCATTCAACTACACATCTATAGTTCTTAATAAGTATAAAAAATGATAAGTATGATCTGAATAAATGTGCATATTTGTTCTATTTGTTTTTTTTATATGCAATGTCATTTTTTGTAATAAAGGATGATGAGTGTTTCACATAGTGATCATTCTGGTACCTAACCAAAGCTATTATCAGTTAGCCTAATCTCTCTGTAGAGTCCTCCTTTTAAACGACCATTCTGTGCCAACTGGCAAGACAGATGCCTGTGGAGGTACGATAATGGAGTGCTTTCGTCCTCTCTGATGACTTCACCACAGAGACAAATCCCATTTCAACAGAGATGAAGAACCCAGTTTGCCAGTCATGTATTTGTGTTTCTATCCCATAGAGGGAGAGTTGTAGAAACACCCCACTGACCTGTGGGCCTTCTCTTACTGCCTGTGACTGTTCCTAAGACACAGGGCGACGGCCGGGCTGAAAATAGCTCCACTTTTGCAGCCGCCAAACAATGTTTAATATGAAAATGTCCTCCAGGGGAGGACGAGTGTAATTTCCTTTCATAGACATGTTCATATTTAGAGATTATTTCTGCAAAGTCCCAGAGTGGTTTTATGTTGCAATCCTCTTTGGTTCCACCTTAGGCAGTACATTGTAAATGTTTCCCTTTTTTTGCAGGATATCAGAGATATGAGTTCTTCTCCCAGTATATTGGGAAATCAAATCAAATTGTATTTGTCACATGCACTGAACACAATAGGTGTAGACCTTATCGTGAAATGCTTACTTATGAGCTCTTAACCATCATGCATTTCAAGAAATAGAGTTAAGAAAATATTCATAACTAAACAAAGGTATAAAAGAAAAAAAGTAACACAACAAAATAACAATAACGAGGCAATATACAGGGGGTACCCTTACCAAGTCAATGTGTGGGGGTACAGGTTAGTCGAGGCAATATACAGGGGGTACCCTTACCAAGTCAATGTGTGGGGGTACAGGTTAGTCGAGGCAATATACAGGGGGTACCCTTACCAAGTCAATGTGTGGGGGTACAGGTTAGTCGAGGCAATATACAGGGGGTACCCTACCAAGTCAATGTGTGGGGGTACAGGTTAGTCGAGGCAATATACAGGGGGTACCTTACCAAGTCAATGTGTGGGGGTACAGGTTAGTCGAGGCAATATACAGGGGGTACCCTTACCAAGTCAATGTGTGGGGGTACAGGTTAGTCGAGGCAATATACAGGGGGTACCTTACCAAGTCAATGTGTGGGGGTACAGGTTAGTCGAGGCAATATACAGGGGGTACCTTACCAAGTCAATGTGTGGGGGTACAGGTTAGTCGAGGCAATATACAGGGGGTACCCTTACCAAGTCAATGTGTGGGGGTACAGGTTAGTCGAGGCAATATACAGGGGGTACCTTACCAAGTCAATGTGTGGGGGTACAGGTTAGTCGAGGCAATATACAGGGGGTACCCTACCAAGTCAATGTGTGGGGGTACAGGTTAGTCGAGGCAATATACAGGGGGTACCCTTACCAAGTCAATGTGTGGGGGTACAGGTTAGTCGAGGCAATATACAGGGGGTACCCTTACCAAGTCAATGTGTGGGGGTACAGGTTAGTCGAGGCAATATACAGGGGGTACCTTACCAAGTCAATGTGTGGGGGTACAGGTTAGTCGAGGCAATATACAGGGGGTACCCTTACCAAGTCAATGTGTGGGGGTACAGGTTAGTCGAGGCAATATACAGGGGGTACCCTTACCAAGTCAATGTGTGGGGGTACAGGTTAGTCGAGGCAATATACAGGGGGTACCCTTACCAAGTCAATGTGTGGGGGTACAGGTTAGTCGAGGCAATATACAGGGGGTACCCTTACCAAGTCAATGTGTGGGGGTACAGGTTAGTCGAGGCAATATACAGGGGGTACCCTTACCAAGTCAATGTGTGGGGGTACAGGTTAGTCCAGGCAATATACAGGGGGTACCCTTACCAAGTCAATGTGTGGGGGTACAGGTTAGTCGAGGCAATATACAGGGGGTACCCTACCAAGTCAATGTGTGGGGGTACAGGTTAGTCGAGGCAATATACAGGGGGTACCCTTACCAGGTCAATGTGTGGGGGTACAGGTTAGTCGAGGCAATATACAGGGGGTACCCTTACCAAGTCATTGTGTGGGGGTACAGTTTAGTCGAGGCAATATACAGAGGGTACCCTTACCAAGTCAATGTGTGGGGGTACAAGTTAGTCGAGGCAATATACAGGGGGTACCCTTACCAAGTCAATGTGTGGGGGTACAGGTTAGTCGAGGCAATATACAGGGGGTACCCTTACCAAGTCAATGTGTGGGGGTACAGGTTAGTCGAGGCAATATACAGGGGGTACCTTACCAAGTCAATGTGTGGGGGTACAGGTTAGTCGAGGCAATATACAGGGGGTACCCTTACCAAGTCAATGTGTGGGGGTACAGGTTAGTCCAGGCAATATACAGGGGGTACCCTTACCAAGTCAATGTGTGGGGGTACAGGTTAGTCCAGGCAATATACAGGGGGTACCCTTACCAAGTCAATGTGTGGGGGTACAGGTTAGTCGAGGCAATATACAGGGGGTACCCTACCAAGTCAATGTGTGGGGGTACAGGTTAGTCGAGGCAATATACAGGGGGTACCCTTACCAGGTCAATGTGTGGGGGTACAGGTTAGTCGAGGCAATATACAGGGGGTACCCTTACCAAGTCATTGTGTGGGGGTACAGTTTAGTCGAGGCAATATACAGAGGGTACCCTTACCAAGTCAATGTGTGGGGGTACAAGTTAGTCGAGGCAATATACAGGGGGTACCCTTACCAAGTCAATGTGTGGGGGTACAGGTTAGTCGAGGCAATATACAGGGGGTACCCTTACCAAGTCAATGTGTGGGGGTACAGGTTAGTCGAGGCAATATACAGGGGGTACCTTACCAAGTCAATGTGTGGGGGTACAGGTTAGTCGAGGCAATATACAGGGGGTACCCTTACCAAGTCAATGTGTGGGGGTACAGGTTAGTCGAGGCAATATACAGGGGGTACCCTTACCAAGTCAATGTGTGGGGGTACAGGTTAGTCGAGGCAATATACAGGGGGTACCCTTACCAAGTCAATGTGTGGGGGTACAGGTTAGTCGAGGCAATATACAGGGGGTACCCTTACCAAGTCAATGTGTGGGGGTACAGGTTAGTCGAGGCAATATACAGGGGGTACCCTTACCAAGTCAATGTGTGGGGGTACAGGTTAGTCCAGGCAATATACAGGGGGTACCCTTACCAAGTCAATGTGTGGGGGTACAGGTTAGTCCAGGCAATATACAGGGGGTACCCTACCAAGTCAATGTGTGGGGGTACAGGTTAGTCGAGGCAATATACAGGGGGTACCCTTACCAGGTCAATGTGTGGGGGTACAGGTTAGTCGAGGCAATATACAGGGGGTACCCTTACCAGGTCATTGTGTGGGGGTACAGTTTAGTCGAGGCAATATACAGGGGGTACCCTTACCAAGTCAATGTGTGGGGGTACAAGTTAGTCGAGGCAATATACAGGGGGTACCCTTACCAAGTCAATGTGTGGGGTACAGGTTAGGCGATGCAATATACAGGGGTACCCTTACCAAGTCAATGTGTGGGGGTACAGGTTAGTCCAGGCAATATACAGGGGGTACCCGTATCAAGTCAATGTTTGGGGGTACAGGTTAGTCGAGGCAATATACAGGGGGTACCCGTATCAAGTCAATGTGTGAGGGTACAGGTTAGTCGAGGCAATATACAGGGGGTACCCTTACCAAGTCAATGTGTGGGGGTACAGGTTAGTCGAGGCAATATACAGGGGGTACCCTTACCAAGTCAATGTGTGGGGGTACAGGTTAGTCTAGGCAATATACAGGGGGTACCCTTACCAAGTCAATGTGTGGGGGTACAGGTTAGTCGAGGCAATATACAGGGGGTACCCTTACCAAGTCAATGTGTGGGGGTACAGGTTAGTCTAGGCAATATACAGGGGGTACCCCTACCAAGTCAATGTGTGGGGGTACAGGTTAGTCCAGGCAATATACAGGGGGTACCCTTACCAAGTCAATGTGTGGGGGTACAGGTTAGTCGAGGCAATATACAGGGGGTACCCTTACCAAGTCAATGTGTGGGGGTACAGGTTAGTCGAGGCAATATACAGGGGGTACCCTTACCAAGTCAATGTGTGGGGGTACAGGTTAGTCCAGGCAATATACAGGGGGTACCCTTACCAGGTCAATGTGTGGGGGGTACAGGTTAGTCGAGGCAATATACAGGGGGTACCCTACCAAGTCAATGTGTGGGGGTACAGGTTAGTCGAGGCAATATACAGGGGGTACCCTTACCAGGTCAATGTGTGGGGGTACAGGTTAGTCGAGGCAATATACAGGGGGTACCCTTACCAAGTCAATGTGTGGGGGTACAGGTTAGTCGAGGCAATATACAGGGGGTACCCTTACCAAGTCAATGTGTGGGGGTACAGGTTAGTCGAGGCAATATACAGGGGGTTCCCTTACCAGGTCAATGTGTGGGGGTACAGGTTAGTCGAGGCAATATACAGGGGGTACCCTTACCAAGTCAATGTGTGGGGGTACAGGTTAGTCCAGGCAATATACAGGGGGTACCCTTACCAGGTCAATGTGTGGGGGTACAGGTTAGTCGAGGCAATATACAGGGGGTACCCTACCAAGTCAATGTGTGGGGGTACAGGTTAGTCGAGGCAATATACAGGGGGTACCCTTACCAAGTCAATGTGTGGGGGTACAGGTTAGTCGAGGCAATATACAGGGGGTACCCTTACCAAGTCAATGTGTGGGGGTACAGGTTAGTCGAGGCAATATACAGGGGGTACCTTACCAAGTCAATGTGTGGGGGTACAGGTTAGTCGAGGCAATATACAGGGGGTACCCTTACCAAGTCAATGTGTGGGGGTACATGTTAGTCGAGGCAATATACAGGGGGTACCCTTACCAAGTCAATGTGTGGGGGTACAGGTTAGTCGAGGCAATATACAGGGGGTACCCTTACCAAGTCAATGTGTGGGGGTACAGGTTAGTCGAGGCAATATACAGGGGGTACCCTTACCAAGTCAATGTGTGGGGGTACAGGTTAGTCGAGGCAATATACAGGGGGTACCCTTACCAAGTCAATGTGTGGGGGTACAGGTTAGTCGAGGCAATATACAGGGGGTACCCTTACCAAGTCAATGTGTGGGGGTACAGGTTAGTCCAGGCAATATACAGGGGGTACCCTTACCAAGTCAATGTGTGGGGGTACAGGTTAGTCCAGGCAATATACAGGGGGTACCCTTACCAAGTCAATGTGTGGGGGTACAGGTTAGTCGAGGCAATATACAGGGGGTACCCTACCAAGTCAATGTGTGGGGGTACAGGTTAGTCGAGGCAATATACAGGGGGTACCCTTACCAGGTCAATGTGTGGGGGTACAGGTTAGTCGAGGCAATATACAGGGGGTACCCTTACCAAGTCATTGTGTGGGGGTACAGTTTAGTCGAGGCAATATACAGAGGGTACCCTTACCAAGTCAATGTGTGGGGGTACAAGTTAGTCGAGGCAATATACAGGGGGTACCCTTACCAAGTCAATGTGTGGGGGTACAGGTTAGTCGAGGCAATATACAGGGGGTACCCTTACCAAGTCAATGTGTGGGGGTACAGGTTAGTCGAGGCAATATACAGGGGGTACCTTACCAAGTCAATGTGTGGGGGTACAGGTTAGTCGAGGCAATATACAGGGGGTACCCTTACCAAGTCAATGTGTGGGGGTACAGGTTAGTCGAGGCAATATACAGGGGGTACCCTACCAAGTCAATGTGTGGGGGTACAGGTTAGTCGAGGCAATATACAGGGGGTACCCTTACCAGGTCAATGTGTGGGGGTACAGGTTAGTCGAGGCAATATACAGTGGGTACCCTTACCAGGTCATTGTGTGGGGGTACAGTTTAGTCGAGGCAATATACAGGGGGTACCCTTACCAAGTCAATGTGTGGGGGTACAAGTTAGTCGAGGCAATATACAGGGGGTACCCTTACCAAGTCAATGTGTGGGGTACAGGTTAGGAGAGGCAATATACAGGGGTACCCTTACCAAGTCAATGTGTGGGGGTACAGGTTAGTCCAGGCAATATACAGGGGGTACCCGTATCAAGTCAATGTTTGGGGGTACAGGTTAGTCGAGGCAATATACAGGGGGTACCCGTATCAAGTCAATGTGTGAGGGTACAGGTTAGTCGAGGCAATATACAGGGGGTACCCTTACCAAGTCAATGTGTGGGGGTACAGGTTAGTCGAGGCAATATACAGGGGGTACCCTTACCAAGTCAATGTGTGGGGGTACAGGTTAGTCTAGGCAATATACAGGGGGTACCCTTACCAAGTCAATGTGTGGGGGTACAGGTTAGTCGAGGCAATATACAGGGGGTACCCTTACCAAGTCAATGTGTGGGGGTACAGGTTAGTCTAGGCAATATACAGGGGGTACCCTTACCAAGTCAATGTGTGGGGGTACAGGTTAGTCCAGGCAATATACAGGGGGTACCCTTACCAAGTCAATGTGTGGGGGTACAGGTTAGTCGAGGCAATATACAGGGGGTACCCTTACCAAGTCAATGTGTGGGGGTACAGGTTAGTCGAGGCAATATACAGGGGGTACCCTTACCAAGTCAATGTGTGGGGGTACAGGTTAGTCCAGGCAATATACAGGGGGTACCCTTACCAGGTCAATGTGTGGGGGTACAGGTTAGTCGAGGCAATATACAGGGGGTACCCTTACCAAGTCAATGTGTGGGGGTACAGGTTAGTCGAGGCAATATACATGGGGTTCCCTTACCAGGTCAATGTGTGGGGGTACAGGTTAGTCGAGGCAATATACAGGGGGTACCCTTACCAAGTCAATGTGTGGGGGTACAGGTTAGTCGAGGCAATATACAGGGGGTACCCTTACCAGGTCAATGTGTGGGGGTACAGGTTAGTCGAGGCAATATACAGGGGGTACCCTTACCAGGTCATTGTGTGGGGGTACAGTTTAGTCGAGGCAATATACAGGGGGTACCCTTACCAAGTCAATGTGTGGGGGTACAAGTTAGTCGAGGCAATATACAGGGGGTACCCTTACCAAGTCAATGTGTGGGGGTACAGGTTAGGCAAGGCAATATACAGGGGTACCCTTACCAAGTCAATGTGTGGGGGTACAGGTTAGTCCAGGCAATATACAGGGGGTACCCTTACCAAGTCAATGTGTGGGGGTACAGGTTAGTCGAGGCAATATACAGGGGGTACCCTTACCAAGTCAATGTGTGGGGGTACAGGTTAGTCCAGGCAATATACAGGGGGTACCCTTACCAAGTCAATGTGTGGGGGTACAGGTTAGTCGAGGCAATATACAGGGGGTACCCTTACCAGGTCAATGTGTGGGGGTGCAGGTTACTCGAGGCAATATACGGGGTACCCTACCAAGTCAATGTGTGGGGGTACAGGTTAGTCGAGGCAATATACAGGGGGTACCCTTACCAAGTCAATGTGTGGGGGTACAGATTAGTCGAGGCAATATACAGGGGGTACCCTTACCAAGTCAATGTGTGGGGGTACAGGTTAGTCGAGGCAATATACAGGGGGTTCCCTTACCAGGTCAATGTGTGGGGGTACAGGTTAGTCGAGGCAATATACAGGGGGTACCCTTACCAAGTCAATGTGTGGGGGTACAGGTTAGTCCAGGCAATATACAGGGGGTACCCTTACCAGGTCAATGTGTGGGGGTACAGGTTAGTCGAGGCAATATACAGGGGGTACCCTACCAAGTCAATGTGTGGGGGTACAGGTTAGTCGAGGCAATATACACGGGGTACCCTTACCAGGTCAATGTGTGGGGGTACAGGTTAGTCGAGGCAATATACAGGGGGTACCCTTACCAAGTCATTGTGTGGGGGTACAGTTTAGTCGAGGCAATATACAGGGGGTACCCTTACCAAGTCAATGTGTGGGGGTACAGGTTAGTCGAGGCAATATACAGGGGGTACCCTTACCAAGTCAATGTGTGGGGGTACAGGTTAGTCGAGGCAATATACAGGGGGTTCCCTTACCAGGTCAATGTGTGGGGGTACAGGTTAGTCGAGGCAATATACAGGGGGTACCCTTACCAAGTCAATGTGTGGGGGTACAGGTTAGTCGAGGCAATATACAGGGGGTACCCTTACCAGGTCAATGTGTGGGGATACAGGTTAGTCGAGGCAATATACAGGGGGTACCCTTACCAAGTCATTGTGTGGGGGTACAGTTTAGTCGAGGTAATATACAGGGGGTACCCTTACCAAGTCAATGTGTGGGGGTACAAGTTAGTCGAGGCAATATACAGGGGGTACCCTTACCAAGTCAATGTGTGGGGGTACAGGTTAGGCGAGGCAATATACAGGGGTACCCTTACCAAGTCAATGTGTGGGGGTACAGGTTAGTCGAGGCAATATACAGGGGGTACCCTTACCAGGTCAATGTGTGGGGGTACAGGTTAGTCGAGGCAATATACAGGGGGTACCCTTACCAAGTCAATGTGTGGGGGTACAGGTTAGTCGAGGCAATATACAGGGGGTACCCTTACCAAGTCAATGTGTGGGGGTACAGGTTAGTCGAGGCAATATACAGGGGGTTCCCTTACCAGGTCAATGTGTGGGGGTACAGTTTAGTCGAGGCAATATACAGGGGGTACCCTTACCAAGTCAATGTGTGGGGGTACAGGTTAGTCCAGGCAATATACAGGGGGTACCCTTACCAGGTCAATGTGTGGGGGTACAGGTTAGTCGAGGCAATATACAGGGGGTACCCTACCAAGTCAATGTGTGGGGGTACAGGTTAGTCGAGGCAATATACAGGGGGTACCCTTACCAAGTCAATGTGTGGGGGTACAGGTTAGTCGAGGCAATATACAGGGGGTACCCTTACCAAGTCAATGTGTGGGGGTACAGGTTAGTCGAGGCAATATACAGGGGGTACCTTACCAAGTCAATGTGTGGGGGTACAGGTTAGTCGAGGCAATATACAGGGGGTACCCTTACCAAGTCAATGTGTGGGGGTACATGTTAGTCGAGGCAATATACAGGGGGTACCCTTACCAAGTCAATGTGTGGGGGTACAGGTTAGTCGAGGCAATATACAGGGGGTACCCTTACCAAGTCAATGTGTGGGGGTACAGGTTAGTCGAGGCAATATACAGGGGGTACCCTTACCAAGTCAATGTGTGGGGGTACAGGTTAGTCGAGGCAATATACAGGGGGTACCCTTACCAAGTCAATGTGTGGGGGTACAGGTTAGTCGAGGCAATATACAGGGGGTACCCTTACCAAGTCAATGTGTGGGGGTACAGGTTAGTCCAGGCAATATACAGGGGGTACCCTTACCAAGTCAATGTGTGGGGGTACAGGTTAGTCCAGGCAATATACAGGGGGTACCCTTACCAAGTCAATGTGTGGGGGTACAGGTTAGTCGAGGCAATATACAGGGGGTACCCTACCAAGTCAATGTGTGGGGGTACAGGTTAGTCGAGGCAATATACAGGGGGTACCCTTACCAGGTCAATGTGTGGGGGTACAGGTTAGTCGAGGCAATATACAGGGGGTACCCTTACCAAGTCATTGTGTGGGGGTACAGTTTAGTCGAGGCAATATACAGAGGGTACCCTTACCAAGTCAATGTGTGGGGGTACAAGTTAGTCGAGGCAATATACAGGGGGTACCCTTACCAAGTCAATGTGTGGGGGTACAGGTTAGTCGAGGCAATATACAGGGGGTACCCTTACCAAGTCAATGTGTGGGGGTACAGGTTAGTCGAGGCAATATACAGGGGGTACCTTACCAAGTCAATGTGTGGGGGTACAGGTTAGTCGAGGCAATATACAGGGGGTACCCTTACCAAGTCAATGTGTGGGGGTACAGGTTAGTCGAGGCAATATACAGGGGGTACCCTACCAAGTCAATGTGTGGGGGTACAGGTTAGTCGAGGCAATATACAGGGGGTACCCTTACCAGGTCAATGTGTGGGGGTACAGGTTAGTCGAGGCAATATACAGTGGGTACCCTTACCAGGTCATTGTGTGGGGGTACAGTTTAGTCGAGGCAATATACAGGGGGTACCCTTACCAAGTCAATGTGTGGGGGTACAAGTTAGTCGAGGCAATATACAGGGGGTACCCTTACCAAGTCAATGTGTGGGGTACAGGTTAGGCGAGGCAATATACAGGGGTACCCTTACCAAGTCAATGTGTGGGGGTACAGGTTAGTCCAGGCAATATACAGGGGGTACCCGTATCAAGTCAATGTTTGGGGGTACAGGTTAGTCGAGGCAATATACAGGGGGTACCCGTATCAAGTCAATGTGTGAGGGTACAGGTTAGTCGAGGCAATATACAGGGGGTACCCTTACCAAGTCAATGTGTGGGGGTACAGGTTAGTCGAGGCAATATACAGGGGGTACCCTTACCAAGTCAATGTGTGGGGGTACAGGTTAGTCTAGGCAATATACAGGGGGTACCCTTACCAAGTCAATGTGTGGGGGTACAGGTTAGTCGAGGCAATATACAGGGGGTACCCTTACCAAGTCAATGTGTGGGGGTACAGGTTAGTCTAGGCAATATACAGGGGGTACCCTTACCAAGTCAATGTGTGGGGGTACAGGTTAGTCCAGGCAATATACAGGGGGTACCCTTACCAAGTCAATGTGTGGGGGTACAGGTTAGTCGAGGCAATATACAGGGGGTACCCTTACCAAGTCAATGTGTGGGGGTACAGGTTAGTCGAGGCAATATACAGGGGGTACCCTTACCAAGTCAATGTGTGGGGGTACAGGTTAGTCCAGGCAATATACAGGGGGTACCCTTACCAGGTCAATGTGTGGGGGTACAGGTTAGTCGAGGCAATATACAGGGGGTACCCTTACCAAGTCAATGTGTGGGGGTACAGGTTAGTCGAGGCAATATACATGGGGTTCCCTTACCAGGTCAATGTGTGGGGGTACAGGTTAGTCGAGGCAATATACAGGGGGTACCCTTACCAAGTCAATGTGTGGGGGTACAGGTTAGTCGAGGCAATATACAGGGGGTACCCTTACCAGGTCAATGTGTGGGGGTACAGGTTAGTCGAGGCAATATACAGGGGGTACCCTTACCAGGTCATTGTGTGGGGGTACAGTTTAGTCGAGGCAATATACAGGGGGTACCCTTACCAAGTCAATGTGTGGGGGTACAAGTTAGTCGAGGCAATATACAGGGGGTACCCTTACCAAGTCAATGTGTGGGGGTACAGGTTAGGCAAGGCAATATACAGGGGTACCCTTACCAAGTCAATGTGTGGGGGTACAGGTTAGTCCAGGCAATATACAGGGGGTACCCTTACCAAGTCAATGTGTGGGGGTACAGGTTAGTCGAGGCAATATACAGGGGGTACCCTTACCAAGTCAATGTGTGGGGGTACAGGTTAGTCCAGGCAATATACAGGGGGTACCCTTACCAAGTCAATGTGTGGGGGTACAGGTTAGTCGAGGCAATATACAGGGGGTACCCTTACCAGGTCAATGTGTGGGGGTGCAGGTTACTCGAGGCAATATACGGGGTACCCTACCAAGTCAATGTGTGGGGGTACAGGTTAGTCGAGGCAATATACAGGGGGTACCCTTACCAAGTCAATGTGTGGGGGTACAGATTAGTCGAGGCAATATACAGGGGGTACCCTTACCAAGTCAATGTGTGGGGGTACAGGTTAGTCGAGGCAATATACAGGGGGTTCCCTTACCAGGTCAATGTGTGGGGGTACAGGTTAGTCGAGGCAATATACAGGGGGTACCCTTACCAAGTCAATGTGTGGGGGTACAGGTTAGTCCAGGCAATATACAGGGGGTACCCTTACCAGGTCAATGTGTGGGGGTACAGGTTAGTCGAGGCAATATACAGGGGGTACCCTACCAAGTCAATGTGTGGGGGTACAGGTTAGTCGAGGCAATATACACGGGGTACCCTTACCAGGTCAATGTGTGGGGGTACAGGTTAGTCGAGGCAATATACAGGGGGTACCCTTACCAAGTCATTGTGTGGGGGTACAGTTTAGTCGAGGCAATATACAGGGGGTACCCTTACCAAGTCAATGTGTGGGGGTACAGGTTAGTCGAGGCAATATACAGGGGGTACCCTTACCAAGTCAATGTGTGGGGGTACAGGTTAGTCGAGGCAATATACAGGGGGTTCCCTTACCAGGTCAATGTGTGGGGGTACAGGTTAGTCGAGGCAATATACAGGGGGTACCCTTACCAAGTCAATGTGTGGGGGTACAGGTTAGTCGAGGCAATATACAGGGGGTACCCTTACCAGGTCAATGTGTGGGGATACAGGTTAGTCGAGGCAATATACAGGGGGTACCCTTACCAAGTCATTGTGTGGGGGTACAGTTTAGTCGAGGTAATATACAGGGGGTACCCTTACCAAGTCAATGTGTGGGGGTACAAGTTAGTCGAGGCAATATACAGGGGGTACCCTTACCAAGTCATTGTGTGGGGGTACAGTTTAGTCGAGGTAATATACAGGGGGTACCCTTACCAAGTCAATGTGTGGGGGTACAAGTTAGTCGAGGCAATATACAGGGGGTACCCTTACCAGGTCAATGTGTGGGGGTACAGGTTAGTCGAGGCAATATACAGGGGGTACCCTTACCAAGTCAATGTGTGGGGGTACAGGTTAGTCCAGGCAATATACAGGGGGTACCCTTACCAAGTCAATGTGTGGGGGTACAGGTTAGTCGAGGCAATATACAGGGGGTACCCTTACCAAGTCAATGTGTGGGGGTACAGGTTAGTCCAGGCAATATACAGGGGGTACCCTTACCAAGTCAATGTGTGGGGGTACAGGTTAGTCGAGGCAATATACAGGGGGTACCCTTACCAGGTCAATGTGTGGGGGTGCAGGTTACTCGAGGCAATATACGGGGTACCCTACCAAGTCAATGTGTGGGGGTACAGGTTAGTCGAGGCAATATACGGGGTACCCTACCAAGTCAATGTGTGGGGGTACAGGTTAGTCGAGGCAATATACAGGGGGTACCCTTACCAGGTCAATGTGTGGGGGTACAGGTTAGTCGAGGCAATATACAGGGGGTACCCTTACCAGGTCAATGTGTGGGGGTACAGGTTAGTCGAGGCAATATACAGGGGGTACCCTTACCAGGTCAATGTGTGGGGGTACAGGTTAGTCGAGGCAATATACAGGGGGTACCCTTACCAGGTCAATGTGTGGGGGTACAGGTTAGTCGAGGCAATATACAGGGGGTACCCGTATCAAGTCAATGTGTGAGGGTACAGGTTAGTCGAGGCAATATACAGGGGGTACCCTTACCAAGTCAATGTGTGGGGGTTCAGGTTAGTCGAGGCAACATACAGGGGGTACCCGTATCAAGTCAATGTGTGGGGGTACAGGTTAGTCCAGGTCATTTCAACGTGAAGGTAGGGGTAAAGTGACAATGCTTAGATAATAAACAGTGAGTAGCAGCTGTGCAAAAACAAAGGGGGGGGGGGGGGGGGGGGTCAATGCAAATAGTCCAGGTGGCCAATTGATTAATTATTCAGCAGTCTTATGGCTTGTGGGTAGAAGCTGTTAAGGATCCTTTTGGACCTAGAATTGGCGCTCCGGTACCTCTTTTCGTGCGGTAGCAGAGAGAAGAGTCTATGAGTTGGGTGACTGGAGTCTTTGAGAATTTTTGGGGCTTTCCTCTGACACCGTCTGGTATAGAGGTCCTGGATGGTAGGAAGCTTGGCCCCAGTGAAGTACTGGACTTTACGCACTAATCTCTGTAGTGCCTTACGTTCGGATGACTAGCAGTTGCCATACCAGGTGGTGATGCAACCGGTCAGGATGCTCTCGATAATGCAGCTGTAGAAAAATGTGTTGTTGTGCCCTCTTCATGACTGTCTTGGTGTGTTTGGATCATGATAGTTTGTTGTGGATGTGGACACCAAGGAACTTGAAACACTCAACCCAAGTGTTCGGTCCCTCTGTTGAGGATCAGTGTGGCAGATGTGCTGTTGCATACCTTTACCACCTTGAGACGGCCCGTCAGGAAGTCCAGGATCCAGTTGCAGATAGACGTGTTTAGTCCCAGGGTCCTTAGCTTAGTTATGAGCTTTGTGGGCACTATGGTGTTGAACGCTGAGCTGTAGTCAATGAGCCGGTGTAGTCGGATTCAATCTTAGTACTGTATTGATAATTTGCCTGTTTGATGGTTTGTCTGAGGGCATAGCGGGATTTCTTATAAACTTCCGGATTTGTGTCCCTCTCTTTAAAAGTGGCAGCTCTAGTCTTTAGCTCAGTGAAGATGTTGCCTGTAATCCATCGCTTCTGGTTGGGATATGTACTTACAGTCACTGTAGGGATGACTTTGTTGATGCACTTATTGATGAAGACGGTGACTGAGGTGGTTTACTCCTCAATGTCATTGAGCATATTCCAGTCTGTGCTTGCAAAATAGTCCTGTAGCGCAGCATCCACGTCATCTGACCACTTCTTCATTGAGCGAGTCACTGGTACTTCCTGCTTTAGTTTTTGTTTGTAGGCAGGAATCAGGAGGATAGAATTAGCGTCAGATTAGCCAAATGGTGTGCGAGGGAGAGCTTTGTATGGGTCTCTATGTGTGGAGTAAAGCTGGTCTAGAGTTTTTTTTCCACTCTGGTTGCACGTGTGATATACTGGTAGAAATGAGGTAAAACTGATTTAAGTTTGCCTGCATGAAATTCCCCGGCCACTAGGAGCGCCACTTCTGGATGAACATTTTCTTGTTTGCTTATGGCCTTATACAGTTTGTTGAGTGCAGTTTTAGTGTCAGCATCAGTTAGTGGTGGTAAATAGATGGCTAAGAAAAATATAGATAAAAACTCTCTTAGTAGATACAGTAGTGTGGTCTACAGTTTATCATAAGGTACTCTACCTCAGGCAAGCAATACCTCCAGACCTACTTAATATTAGACATTGCGCACCAGCAGTTATTGACAAATAGACACACACACCCAACCCAAGTCTTACCAGACGTAGCTGTTTTGTGCTGCCGATGCACAGAAAAACCAGCCAAATGTAAATGATCCATGTCGTCAGCCATGACTCAGTGAAACATAAGATATTTCAGGTTTTAATGTCCTGTTGTTAGGATAGTCTCGAACGGAGATCCTACAGTTTATTTTCTAGTGATTGCACGTTGGCCAATATAATTAATTGTATTGTTGGGTTACTCAGTCACCAACAAATTCTAACAAGGCACCTCGAACTCCACCCACTGTATTTCTGTCTTTTCTTCACACAAATGACAGGGATTTGGGCCTGGTCTTGGAGAAGCAGTATATCCTTCGTGTCGGACTCATTAAATAAAACATCTTCGACCAGTTCGAGGTGAGTAATTGCTGTTCTGATATCCAGAAGCTCTTATTGGTCATTAGAGATGGTAGCAGCAACATTATGTACAAGATAAGTTACAAAAAAATTGAGAAAAAACCCCCACACAAAATAGCACAGTTGGTTAGGAGCCTGTAAACGGCAGCAAATCCCCTCCGGCACCATTGGAACTTTCATGCCCTGTGATATTGTACCATATCATTTTTTTATGAATCATCATATATTTTTTATATACAGATGCAGGATTTTAATTTGAGCCAGTTTGCTACGGCAGGAAAATAATACTGCAACAGGAACTGTAAAATTATAATTAATGGACATTTCCGTAGAGGTTGATACATTTTTAATAGGGGGAAATCAAATCTGAAATTTCTAGGTGGAAATTACAAACTTTAGAAGCCTTTTTAAACCTCAAATACATGACAAGCTAAAAATGTTAACCTCTACGGGATCGGTGTCCCTAAACTGGGATGGTTGTTGTTAACGTGCACTAATGTAACTAGAATGACGTTGTATACAACAGCCAACTTTCCGCGACATAGATATGTCTTATGTGGGCAGAAAGCTCAAATTCTTGTTAATCTAATTGCGGTGTCAAATTAACAGTAGCTATTACAGTGAAAAAATACCATACTATTGTTTGAGGATGGTGCACAAAACCTTTACCATGGCAACTGGTTTGATACATTCACCTCTGAAGGTAAATTATGTACTTACAAAAATACGGATAAGAATTTAAAAAAAGTAACAAGTAGTTAAAGAGCAGCAATAAAATAACAATAGGAAGACTATATACAAGGGGGTTTCGGTACAGAGTCAATGTGCAGGGCCACCAGTTAATTGAGGTAATATGTACGTGTAGGTAGAGTTATTAAAGTGACTATGCATAGATGATAACAACAGAGTAGCAGCGGTGTAAAAGATGGGGGGGGGGCAGTAATGCAATGCAAATAGTCTGGGTAGCCATTTGATTAGGTGTTCAGGAGTCTTATGGCTTGGAGGGTAGAAGCTGTTTAGAAGACTCTTGCACCTAGCAGAGAGGACTCCTGCCGTAGCAGAGAGAACAGTCTATGACAAGGGGGCCTGGAGTCTTTGACAATGTTTAGGGCCTTCCGCTGACACCACCTGGTATAGAGGTCCTGGATGACAGAAAGCTTGGTCCCAGTGATGTGCTGGGCCTTTCGCACTACCCTCTGTAGTGCCTTGCGGTCGGAAGCCGAGCAGTTGCCATACCAGGCAGTGACGCAACCAGGCTCTCGGTGGTACAGCTGTAAAACCATTTGAGGATCTGAGGACCCATGTCAAATATTTTCAGTCCCCTGAGGGGGAATAGGTTTTGTTGTACGCTTGGTGTGCTTGGACCATGTTAGTTTGTTGGTGATGTGGACACCAAGGAACTTGAAGCCCTGTCGATGTGACAGCCAGCCAAACAAAGGAAGTATGTGCAGCCAAAGGTTTTCTAGTCATGATAGTCCAACTCAGAGCCATGTATTTAGTATGAAAATAAAATAATTATATGGCTCTGGTCCAACCTAAAACATAGTCCATAGACGTAGTCCATGCTGAATTCTAGCAGAAGCTCCCCTGCCAAGCTTTGCTTGTGCATTGCCCCCAAACCTGCTCATCTTGGTCTCTCCTCCTCTTGGACTCTACTCCAAGAGGTGTGCAGGGTTAGAGTCTCGCTCCTTGAAACCGGCAGCTCTAGCCTTTAGCTCATTGCGAATGTTTCCTGTAATCCATTGCTTCTGGTTGGAGTATGTACGTACGGTCACTGTGGGGATGACATCATCGAAGCACTTATTGTTGAAGCCAATGACTGATGTGAAGTACTCCTCAATGCCATCGGAGGAATCATGGAACATATTCCAGTCTGTACTAGCAAACAGTCCTGTAGCTTAGCATCTGCTTCATCTGAGCACTTTTATTGATCTAGTCACTGGTGCTTCCTGCTTAAATTTGCACTTGTAAGCAGGAATCAGGAGGATAGAATTATGGTTTACCAAATGGAGGGCGGGGGAGAATTTTGTATGCGTCTCTGTGTGTATAGTAAAGCTGGCCCAGAGTTTTTATTCCCCTCTGGTTGCACATTTAACATGCTGATAGAAATTTGGTAAAACAGATTTAAGTTTCCCTGCATTAAAGTCCCCGGCTACTAGGAGCACCGCCTCTGGGTGAATGTTTTCTTGTTTGCTGATGGCGGAATACACCTCATTCAATGCTGTCTCAGTGCCAGCCTCTGACTGTGGCCACAAAAAATACAGATGAAAACTCTTTAGGTAGGTAGTGTGGTCTACAGTTTACCATGAGATACTCTACCGCAGGCAAGCAATAGCTATTTACAAAAATACATAGTCCCCCGCCCCTTGTCTTAACAGACTCCGCTGTTCTAGCCTGCCGGTGCTGTGTTTAACCAGCCAGCTGTATGTTGATAGTGTTGTCGTTCAGCCACGTCCCCATGAAGCATAAGATATTACAGTTTTGAATGTCCCGTTGGTAGTTTAATCTTTTTTCTCCACTTCCGTGTCTGAATGACGTGCCCAAAGTAAACTGCCTGTAGCTCAGGCCCTTAAGATAGGATATGCATATAAGTGGTACCATTGGAAAGAAAACACTTTGAAGTTTGTAGAAATGTTAAAATAATGTAGGGGAGGGATCACGTGACCCTTGAACGAGATGGCCGCATGAACTAAGAGCTCCGCACAAGTAGTTTCCAATTCCTAATCTTACCTCCACTCCAAGTTCAAACTCATTTAGCTTTAGTAAAAAAAAGGCACGCTTTGCCTGACACCAACAACAAGATAACCATAAACGCGGGGCGCCTGGACGAGGCAGAGGGGCGAATCCTATTCATGGGAAACGTATTGACAGATGCCATGGAAACAATAGCATATGCTACAAAGAAAATAGAACTTCTGGAAGAGAAAACAGAGATCCTGGAAAACAGGGGGTGAAGGAATAATTGTGTTCTATTCAATCTGGGCGAAAAAGAAGAGGGCAACATGCCACTGATCCGCTACCTGCAAGACAAACTTCCCGAGTGGCTCCACCTGTCCACCGACAGGCCCATAGAACTCGAGAGAGCTCACCGAGCACTGAGGCCCCCACCAGCAGCCAGACAACCACCGCGCCCAATCACCATACGTTTCCTGAGATTCACCGACAAGGAACGAGTCCTACAGGCGGCGAAAAACAACACCATCACAGTGGGAAACGCCAAACTCGCTTTACACCAGGACCTGTCAGCTGGAATACGCCGAAAGCGCCGAGAATTTGACGAAGTGAAGAAATACTCAATTGACTGAGGCAACTTCAGGGGATTCAAATACCCAAACGAGCTCAGGATTCTTCACCAAGGAGGGGGGGGGGGGGGGTAATAGATCCAACGGGATGTGTCGAGTTGTTTGGGAACTCGGCTGGGGTGTTCAGAGATCATTATTTTATGTACACCATTTATTTTCCTTTTATGTGAACGCAGCTGTAACTACTATCCACTTTTACCCAGCGATGACTTGCACTAAAGTTCGATTACTGTTCGATGACGATGACTAGTACCTTAAATCTATTGACATGGAACTGCCATGGTCTAAGGCATGCAATACAATGGAAAAAGATACTATGTGCTCTAAAAAAGGAAAAAGCAGACATCGCAGAGGTCAAAGCGGAGGTGGACAAAGGCATGATCTGAAAGTGCTATGGATCCGATTGTACATGTGGCTGAATTTATTCAACTCTTTGGGATGAAAATGTAATCTATATGGGAGTAGGTGTTATGGACATTAGAGTAGTATGTATAGTCCATAGATTAGCTATTAGTCTCTCTCCAGATATCTATCATTCCCATCTCTTTAGTAAGAGAGTTTAACATCTTTGCAGATCTAGGATTTGTGGTGGGGACTTGAGATGATTTGTCTAGGGTTGGGTTAAGGATACAATTAAAATCTCCGGCCACCATGCCAAAGGAAACACAATGCTCATTGAACAGGGTTATAATTTTTGACATGAAGGCAGGAGTATCTGTGTTAGGGGCGTATATGTTTAATATAGTAATTGGTTGACCATATAGTGACCCAGTTATCAAAATAAATCTCCCCTCCGGATCAGATATGTTTTTGTCAATTATGAATGGAACATTTTTATGGATAAGTATGGCTGTGCCTCTACTGTTTGATTTGAAAGATGAGAAATACACCTGTCCCACCCAAGCTCTGCGGAGTTTGGCATGTTCAGCATCACAGAGGTGTGTCTCTTGTAATAGTAGTCACCATGGCATTTGGATGAGAGTATAGTGATTTGATCCATTTAATAAAATTTGGGCCCATATTGAACTTTTCTAAGACTGAAAACAGAAAGCTCCACTCCATCCTGTCAAACGCCTTCTCAGCATCCAGTGAAGCCAGCAGGACAGGGGTCTTCTGTGCGTTTACTTGATCAATAATATCAAAAAGAGGGTTATTAGAAGTGTTATTAGAAGAGTATCTGTCTCTAATAAATCCAGTTTGGTCCGCTTTTATTATTTTGGGAAGAAGAGTGTTTAGTCTTTTGGCGAGCAATTTGGTAATTGTTTTATAGTCGAAATCCAACAAGCTTATGGGCCGGAAGGACGAGCAGGATAGGGGGTCCTTGTCCTTTTTTAGCAACACTGTAATGCGAGCTGTGTGCATTGAGTCTGGGAGAACTCCGTTTTTGCAAAAATCCTCCAGCATTGGCATGAAGATAGGGCTGAGCTGGGGCCAAAAAGCTTTGTAGAACTCTCTGGGGAATCCATCTGGGCCTGGGGACTTATTAGGTGGCATGGAGGTAATTGCCTCCAGGATCTCCTCAGGAGTGAAGGGGGAGTTGAGATCTTCTTGGTCGGTCTCTGATAGTTTAGGTAGCGAGATTCCCTCTAGGAAAGAGTGGAGTTCTGCCTCCGTGTGTTTTCTCTCAGAGGTATATAGTTTCCAGTAAAAATCATGAAAAGTTAAATTGATATGCCACCTAATAAGTCCTAATAAATACTAGAGGTACAGTTTGATATGACCCCGTGTATCTATCTTCTTAATGCCCAGCAGGACTTTGTTCTTAATCCTGACAGAGAAAATTTGCTTATGACTATTACATACTTTGCTAATAAATGTATTCTTCTATTGTGGGCCTCTAATACCCCTCCTACATTTAAAATGTGGATTGACCAGATTGTTGACTTTCTTCCTCTTGAAAAGCTCACTTATGACCTCCACAAGAGACAGCCAAGTTTGATAGACTCTGGTCTCCACTATATTTCAAACTGGACAGAGTGAACGGGGTGAATAGGGAAATGTGCAGATACATGTTGTGTAAGATGCTGTAAAACCTAAAAACGAATTATTGGCTCATCGTCTCAGCGTAGGCTAGAAATAGCTAATAAGAACCTTGATGGTGCTGCTGCAAGTGTTATAGGTTTTCTTTATTTTAATTTTTTGAGTATGTGTACGTATGTATGTATATATATATATATATATAATATAATGTATGTATATATATATATGCACCAAGGAAAAAAATTATAAATAAATAAAAACCTTTTATTATTTTTCTTAATCTTTTATTTTAATTGTATTATTATTATTATTTTGTAAACTTTTTTTCTATACTTTTTTTAAGCCTGTCACATCTGTGAATGTGGAATGTGTTTTTGTTGGTTGATTGAAAAACAAGAAAACTTTAAACTTTAAACTTTAAATTGAACAAAAAATAATGTAGGGGAATATAACACAATAGATATGGTAGGAGAAAGTCCAAAGAAAAAACAGAGAGAGACCATCCTCTTAGAATTGCAAGAGAAAGGTCATATTGAGAATTACCTCCCTGGATGCAATTCCTATGGCTTCCACAGGGTTTCAGCAGTCTATGTTCAAGGTTTCAGGCTTGTAACTTCAGAAACTAATAAGAAATATCAGTTTTAGCAGATGGACACAGTTTTGTAAATTCGTGTTTGCGCTTACACACCTGCTAAAATCAGTTTCCTATTGAACATACTTCTTTCCGAAAGAAATATTATAGTTTGATTATATTTTAGAATATCTGAAGAGTTAATAGAAATGTATTTTGACTTGTTGAAACAAAGTTTAGGGTTAGATTTTTGGATTCCTTTCTCTGCAAGTTGAACAAGTGGATTACTCAAATCAATGGCGCCAATTAAACTGACTTTTTGGGATGTAAAGAAAGATTTTATCTAACAAAACTACATGACATGTTTCAGCTGGGACCCTTTGGATGACAAATCAGAGTAAGATTTTAAAAAAGTAAGTGAATATTTTATCGTTACATGTGAATGCATGAAACCTGTGCAGGTGGAAAAATATTTTGATGTGGTGCAGCATCCTCAAACAATCTCATGGCATGTTTTCGCTGTAATAGCTACTGTAAATCAGACAGTGCAATTAGATTAACAGGAATGTAAGCTTTTAGCCAATATAAGACACTTATATGTACCTAAATGTTTATTTCAATTTGCTCGACCTCCAGTTTCACCGGAAGTTGTCCTGCTGGCGGGACTCCTATCCCTAAGAAGTTCTACTGTATTGGACCTTTTGGATTTTAAGACGGACTTCGTTAGATAGTTTTTGGTAAGGCAATATCCAACCCAGTTATTGTGTCTAACGGATTTCCTCCTCTTCGTCTGAAGAGGTGTAGCAAGGATCGGACCAATACGCAGCGTGGTAAGTGTCCATGTTTTAATAGAAAAGACTGAACATGACACAAATACAAAGTGAAATGGAAACGAAACAGTCCCGTGTGGCACAAACACTGACACAGGAAACAATCACCCAAAGAATATGTCTGCCTAAATATGGTTCCCAATCAAAGAAAACGATGAACACCTGCCTCTAATTGAGAACCAAGGCAACCATAGACCTACATAAACACCTAGATGGAAACAACCCCATAAATCTACAAAAACCTCTAGACAGTACAAACATCCTAGATGAGACAAAAACACATACATCACCCATGTCACACCCTGACCTAACCAAAATAATAAAGAAAACAAAGAATACTAAGGTCAGGGCGTGACAGTGTCTAATGAGCGCTCCATTTAAAAGACTCACATTTCTCCATTTAAAATACTCCATTTCACATTTCACATCTCTCCATTTAAAATACTAAATTTCACATTGTCAGATTATTTTAACTACACATGTAGCCTTTTGACAGATTATTACAGTGAACTGGTGTGTGCTGACAATATTGCTAAGTAAAATCTGTTTAACATACAGCCAGTCATACCGTAGTTGCATAGATAGGTTTCAAACATGGCCACAGCATTGCTTTACAGGCATACGCCAGGGTCAACACTATCTTTTGATCAAGACAAAAGCCTTTACACCTGAGAGCTGTATGAGAAATTCAGCTGGGGCCTGGCTATGACACACCCCTGGGCATTCATCATAGCTGCTATTAGTTACATTTAGACTTGTTTCTTGGCATAGCAACATATCAGCGCTCATGCACACGCGGATGACATGCTTCCAAGTGACCGTCATTGCTCGATAACATGAATCATTCTTCTACAGCCTGCCACAGCTTTAAAGCTAGACTCATCACCGCAATGCAAACACATTCAGCACAAACTGCATGGAATATATTTAAGTATCTTTCAAATTCGTCAAAATCACACTTTGCTTTAGGTACTGCCAGGTAATCCACTACTAGATTATTGCATGTCTCTACATAGTTAGGTATCTTTTAATTTGAGGCTAATCCATATATTCCTTTCAGACCCCTCACCTTTAAAGAAGTGCTGGCCATCGAATCTGAATGTTGTAAGATCCTTTGATTGGAGAATTGACCTCTGGACCCACATACATGTGTAACAGATCCCACAGACACCACTCGCAGGTGTACTCTTTAAGCAGATCAACTACGATGCACATATGAAATGCTGCTTTACTCCATATTATTAACATTTTAATTCCAGCACACATATTATAATTATTATGTAATTATTAGTTTAAGTAATAGTATGGGCAGCAGCCATTCGTTTAACATCATTACAAACTAACTACACTAGTAGAATCACAAAAAGTGATAGGGGAAAACTGTTACATGATGACATATCAAATGGGAACTAGAGAGAGAGCACGAGCGAGAGCACGAGCGAGAGCGCGAGCGAGAGAGAGAGCGCGAGAGAGAGAGCGAGCGGGAGCACGAGAGAGTGAGCGTGCGAGAGAGAGTGCGAGCAAGCGAGAGAGTGAGAGAATGAGAGAGCGAACGAGAGGGCGATGCATCAGTCACCTTGAGAATGTTGGTTGGAGTTGGTTGTCAGTGGAGATGGTTGTCAGTGGAGTTGGTTGTCAGTGGAGATGGTTGTCAGTGGAGTTGGTTGTCAGTGGAGTTGGTTGTCAGTGGAGATGGTTGTCAGTGGAGTTGGTTGTCAGTGGAGATGGTTGTCAGTGGAGTTGGTTGTCAGTGGAGATGGTTGTCAGTGGAGATGGTTGTCAGTGGAGTTGGTTGTCAGTGGAGTTGGTTGTCAGTGGAGTTGTTTGTCAGTGGAGAATGTGATCATGATAGAGCTGAATGCCTCTGTGAGGCAAAGTGGCACTGTACTATAATATCACTCTCCACACACATTTTCTCCAGCTGCCATGGGCTTGCAACGTGATGCAAAAAAAATTACAATTTCTCTGAAAAGTACTATGGTGAATAAATGTGTGTAATTCCATGTCAAGCGAGGGAAAGTAATTTCAAAGTGCCTCTGGTGGACATTGGGATGCTTCGTGTTGTATCTACAGATGTAGAATATTAAAGCTTGTACACTGTCAGTTCTCCAGCCTTGTTAAAGGCTGACATAATATGCATGTGATACAAAAAATATTTGTGGCTGGCAGGTAGGCTAGCGGTTAGCCTGTTGGGCCAGTAACCAAAAGGTTGCTAGTTCAACTCCACAAGGTGAAAAATTGTTTGATGTTTCCTTGAGCAAGGCGCTTAACCCTAATTACTCCAGGGTTGAATGGCAAACCCTGGCTGTGACCCCCTCTCTCTGAGGCTGTCTCAGGAAGAGTGGGATATGCAATAAAACCAGTGTATTAATACACACTTGTACATATGAAATAGTACAAATATAAACACCCACCAAACTATAATAAGAACTTGATGACCCTGTTGCAGGAAATGTAAAACTTGTTGTGTATTTGAGGTTAAAAAAGGCATCTGAAGTTTTGTAATTTCCACTTAGAAATGTCAGACTTGAAAAATGTATCAACACCTACAAAAATGAACATTATGTATAATCCACATAACAATTCACATTTCCAATTGCCGTAAGTGAAATAATATCTTTAATCTGTTAAACTACATGTTTGTTTTTTACCACACCATGAACCACAAACATGTAGAAAACAGAACTGTTGGATGTTAGGTAACGCGAACTGTGAATGGTTCCCCAGAGCTGACATGTTTGCTGTAGCTGTAAATCGGAGGCCCAACATGTTTTATATGTTTACCCCAAAAGATTGCAGAGTTGACGTAGAGTAAAATTGTGTAAACGAAGATTAAAAGGCAGTTATTGTTGTTGTCTGCAGACAGAGGAAACAGATGGAGTTTCTATAATGGAGCTCCCACTATGTCGGCTTTGTGAGGAGCAAGCTGGAAATGACAAGGTCATTAAAAAGGGTTCCGCCACTATAACATGCTTTTAGACTCCTTCACTCCTGTAATTTAATACACTGGTGCATCTAGATGGACCTCATGCATATTTATGCTGTTCTGGTTCGCTCTTGAGTTCATCAAAACCAATTCTCCAATCGGTTTGCCAAAAGGTCTGATTATATCTTTTTCTATCACCTTTGCTTTCTTTCATTATGAGAGTGCTTGAATAAATCCTATTCTTATTCGGCTAATTGCTGACATATTTCAGGTTGTAACTAATTACATGGCACATTAGATAAACCATGTTCCCTCCCGCACCTTAACATTCACCATACCTCAGCAAGTTGCCCTGATCTCAGTGTTAAACCTTAAACCTAATCCCAACCCTAAACCCGCATCACCATATGCATTTACATAATTAGAGAGCTTCATCTGACCTGGGAAAATGAAGTGTCATCATGTTGTCAGAAAATGGCCATCTAAATGGCCAATTATATGTACATACCAGTATAGGAATGGTAGTATTTATAAAACTAGACACCTGCTATATTTATGTTAATTACAGTATGTTGATTTGTTAAGTGCTGACGTTGAAATGCAATGATAACCCATAAAAATATGGTTTAAAAGAACAAGTTAAAAAATAAAGTGTAGAATAGCTGTGGGCAGGCTAAAGAGCAGGTGCTAATGATGTTTCTGCAGACGGTAACTCCTTGAGGTGATTAGGGCTAATAGTGACTTCCCTCTAGAAGAACAACTCTGTTATGTTGTGTTTCATTAAGTCTGTCATGACCAGGGGCGGACTGGGATCCGAAATCGACCCTGGCATTTATAAAACACCGGAAAAATGTTTTTCTCGAGACACACATTATAAGTCCGATAATGATAATTTTGCGCCAAAAAGAACACTGACTAAGCTCACATATCTTGTCAGTGTCAGGAATGACAAATCTATTCAGAAGGACTGGCATTCTAACGTCAGGTACAATATTATAATAATTTAATGACAATTTCCTCTGGTTGTTACAGTACTAGACTTACCAGGTGAGAGCTACGATCCCTTACTTATGTCTCTTGTTAAATCCACTTCAATCAGTGTAGATGAAGGGGGGGACAATTGAGACATGGATTGTGTATGTGTGCAATTCAGTGGGTGAATGGGCAAGACAAAATATTTAATTAAGTGCCTTTGAAAGGGGTATGGTCGTAGGTACCAGGTGCATCAGTTTGAGTGTGTCAAGACCTGCAATGTTGCTTGGTTTTTCACGCTCAACAGTTTCCCGTGTGAATTAAGAATGGCCCACCACCCAAAGAACATCAAGTAAACTTGACACACTGTGGGAAACATTGGAGTCAACATGGTCCAGCATCCCTGTGGAACTCTTTCGACATCTTGTAGAGTCCATGCCCCGACTAATTGACGCTGTTATGAGGGCAAATTGGAGTGCAACTCAATATTAGAAAGGTGTTCCTAATGTTTTGTACACTCAGTGTATCGTCTCAAACTCTTGATTTTGTGCTAAATGTTTTGGAATACCTCTGTCATGATCGTTGTTGGAAGGATAGTCGGACCAAGATGCAGAGTGGGGGTAGGTTAATCATTTTTAAATTTATGATAACTGGCAAAAACAAGAAAGAGCAACAAAACGAAAGGTACAGCTTTGTATGACTAAAAAGCAACAATACAAAATCAAGATCCCACAAACAACAGGTGGGAAAAGGCTGCCTAAATATGATCCCCAATCAGAGACAACGATAGACAGCTGCCTCTGATTGGGAACCATACCAGGCCAACATAGAAAATAAAAACTAGACTAACCACCCTAGTCACACCCTGACCTAACCAAAAGGTTCTCTAAGGTCAGGGCGTGACAACCTGCACATTCTCCTCATCACTCCCAAACCCCCTTGCTCAAACTCTAACCTAGTAGGACAAGTCTAAACAATCCTCTTTGGTAAATTAACCATTGTCCTGACACCTTAGCCTGCCTTTTATCTGTTGTGTGAACTAAAATAAGCTGGTCAGGAAGCAGATCAAAGCCATGCTATTTGAGTCAACTTTTAATGAGGGCTTCCATAGGCTAATTATTCCAATATTTTTTTTGCAGCGATACTTTTGGCCTGATGTGTATGGGATTGCTGGAGCACTGTCCAATCAACTGTGCTCATATCGTTGAGTAATCCTTGTCACATAGTTCAGGGTGCCTTTGCCCCTGGGTGACTGGCTCTCTGGTCTTTCAGGACTTCATTAGCTCTGTAGCTCTCCTCTCTTCGCCTCTCCTCTCCTTCCCTCCCCTCTCTGCTTCTCTTCTTTTCTTTTCCTTTCCTTTCCTTTCATTTCCCCTCTTCTCCTCTCATGTCCTGGCCTAACCTGTCCTCTCCTGTCTTGTTCTCTCCTGTCCTGTTCTCTCCTCTCCTGTTCTCCCCTCTCGTGTCCTGTCCTCTCCTGTTCTCTCCTCTCCTGTTCTCCCCTCTCGTGTCCTGTCCTCTCCTGTTCTCTCCTCTCCTGTTCTCTTCTCTCATGTCCTCTCCTCTCTTGTTCTCTCCTCTCCTCTCCTGTTCTCCCCTCTCGTGTCCTGTCCTCTCCTGTTCTCTCCTCTCCTGTTCTCTCCCCTCGTGTCCTGTCCTCTCCTCTCCTCTCCTCTCCTGTTCTCTCCTCTCCGGTTCTCTCCTCTCCTGTTCTCCCCTCTCGTGTCCTGTCCTCTCCTGTCCTGTTCTCTCCTCTCCTCTCGTGTCCTGTCCTCTCCTCTCCTGTTCTCTCCTCTCGTGTCCTATCCTCTCCTCTCCTGTTCTCTCCTCTCGTGTCCCGTCCTCTCCTCTCGTGTCCTGTCCTCTCCTCTCCTGTTCTCTCCTCTCGTATCCTGTCCTCTCCTCTCGTGTCCTGTCCTCTCCTCTCCTGTTCTGGCCTCTCCTGTTCTCCCCTCTCATGTCCTGGCCTAACCTGTCCTCTCCTGTCTTTTTCTCTCCTGTCCTGTTCTCTCCTCTCCTGTTCTCTCCTCTCGTGTCCTGTCCTCTCCTCTCCTGTTCTCTCCTCTCCCGTTCTCTTCTCTTCTTTCATTTCCTATCATGTTCTCTCCTCTCATGTCTTGTCCTCTCCTCTCATTTTCTCCTACTCTGATAGATGTGGAGCTTTTTTTTCTTCTTTTATTGTCCATGAAACTATCCGTAACGATTATATCATTTGGAGGGTGCATGGCTCCATAAAAAGTGTATGCATAAAAGTGACATCGTTAATGATTTTACAAGCAACACAACAGGAAACTATATGGTAGACTGCTCCTGCTATGAAAGCATGAAGATGATGTCTAAATGTATCTTGTAAAGGGTGTTTATTTTGCTGTCTCTGTGTGCCATGGAAGGCAGAGTTTTTCATTCATCTGTGCACTGTCATCTTGTCATTTTGTCAAATGTATCAAGCGATGATGCGTCTGTATTAGTATGATCAGAGGTAGATCAATTCATTTATTAAAGATTTGTTTTAATTCAAATATATGTGGGCACATCTTCCCATTCTAAATAAACTAATATGGTATCTTAATGACTTTAAATAATTTTTTATTTTTTTATTTTTTTACCATCATGATAACGTTGTGTCACCAGTAGGAGTAGTAACACCAATGAGACAATTTTGGTCAATTAGAATTTCCTAAATCGAGGCCACTCAAATCTAAGGTAATCAATCCTTTAAAAATAATTTACTAAAGTGATATGATTAATGATTATGCTCACAATGTAATTTCCCTTGTTTTAAATTGACTAACACCAAGTGACACCAAATCATCAATGGAATCTTTAGACATCATAAAATGGTGTGATTAGTTAATAATTGTCTTGAATATAGATCCCTCCCCCAATAACAGTTTCCCCCTGGAGAGAATGCTCAAGGTCCTTTTACAGTGGCTTGCGAAACTATTCACCGCTTTGCCATTTTTACTATTTTGTTGCCTTACAGCCTGGAATTAAACATTTAAAAAATGTGGTTCGTATAATTTAATTTAGACAACATGCCTACCACTTTGAAGATGCTAAATATGTTTTATTGCGAAACAAACAAGAAATCAGACAACCCCCCCCTCCAACATCAATACTTTGTAGAGGCACCTTTTGCAGCAATTACAGATGCAAGTCTCTTGGGGAATGACTCTATAAGCTTGGCACATCTAGCCACTGGGATTTTTGCCCATTCCTCAAGGCAAAACTGCTCCAGCTCCTTCAAGCTGGATGGGTTTTGCTGGTGTAGAGCAGTCTTTAAGTCATACCACAGATTCTCAATTCGATTGAGGTCTGGGCTTTGACTAAGCCATTCCATGACATTTAAATGTTTCCCTTAAACCACTTGAGTGTTGCTTTAGCAGTATGCTTAGGGTCATTGTCCTGCTGGAAGGTGAACCTCCATCCCAGTCTCAAATCTCTGGAAGACTGAAACAGGTCTCCCTCAAGAATTTCCCATTATTTAGCAGCATCCATCATTCCTTCAATTCTGATCAGTTTCCCAGTCCATGCCGATGGAAAAATAGGATAGGGTTCTCGCGGTGATGAGAGGTGTTGGGTTTGCGCTAGACATAGCATTTTCCTTGATAGCCAAAAAACTCAATTTTAGTCTTATCTGACCAGAGTACCTTCTTCCATATGTTTGGGGAGTATCCCACATGCCCTTTGGCGAACATCAAAGTGTTTGCTTATTTTTTTCTTTAGGCAATGGCTTTTTTCTGGCAACTCTTCCGTAGAGTCCAGCTCTGTGGAGTGTACGGCTTAAAGTGGTCCTATGGACGGATATTCAAATCTCCGCTGTGGAGCTTTGCAGCTCCTTCAGGGTTATCTTTGTTCTCTTTGTTGCCTCTCTGATTAATGTCCTCCTTGCCTGGTCCACGAGTTTTGGTGGGTTTTTTGTGGTGCCATATTCTTTCCATTTTTTTACAATGGGTTTAATGGTGCTCTGTGGGATGTTCAAAGTTTCGGATATTTTTTTTATAACCCACCCCTGATCTGTACTTCGCCACAACTTTGTCCCTGACCTGTTTGGAGAGCTCCTTGGTCTGTTTGGAGAGCTCCTTGCTGCCCCCTTTTTAGTGGTGTTGCAGACTCTGGGGCCTTTCAGAACAGGTGTATATATATTGAGATCATGCGACAGATCATGTGACACTTAGAATGTCACATAATCCCCATTGCACACAGGTGGACTTTATTTAACTAATTATGTGACTTCGGAAGGTACTTGGTTGCACCAGGTCTTATTTAGGGGTTTCAAAGCAAAGGGGGTGAATACATATGCACGCACCACTTTTCCGTTTTCTTTTATTTTTAAAAGTTAGTTTTTTCATTTCACTTCACCAATTTGGACTATTTTGTGTGTGTCCATTACATGAAATCCAGATAAAAATCCATTTAAACTACAGGTTGTAATGCAACAAAATAGAACAAAAACGCCAAGGGAGATGAAGACTTTGCAAGGCACTGTGTATCTTTATAGTCAGTGATTTTTCAAGGCAGTTACACCAATGATAATACTGAGGGACACATGTTATACTAGTAGAAAATAGGTATTTTGATAGCCTTCTTAGTTTTTATTGATCTATACAGTATATTAAATATTTTTGTTCACTGTTCAGCATTCAAAATAATAAGTAAATCTCCAAAACATGTCACTACACCTCTACACATCACCAGTGGGATAAGCCAATTTGCTAGCCCCCAGTAGTTTCTACAAGGTATACAAATAAGCACTGAGTATACAAAACATTAAGAACACCTGCTCTTTCCATGACATACTGGCCAGGTGAATCCAGGTGAAAGATATGACCCCTTATGTCACTTGTTAAATACACTTCAACTCAATATTAGGAAGCTGTTCCTAATGTTTGGTATACTCAGTGTACAGTATGTTTAGCATTATAAACTATTTGGTTTACTTTCTAATCGACTGGAATTGAAATGGAATTGACCCCAACCTTGTCTGGTCCTGATAATCCACTATGAGTGGCAGAATGTTACAACTCTGATTGGTTTAGTGACTCAAAAGTGATTGCCTCACCGTTTAGATTTGCACAGTGCACAGCGCCTTCTGGAAAATATTCAAATCCCTTGACTTTTTTCACATTTTGTTGTGTTACAGCCTGAATTTAAAATAGATTCAACTTTGATTTTGTGTCGTTGACCTACACACAATACCCCATAATGTAAAAGTGGAATTATATTTTTAGAAATGTTTACAAATTAATTAAAGATGAAAAGCTGAAATATATTGAGTCAATAAGTATTTAACCCCTTAGTTATGGCTTCCTAAATAAGTTCAAGTAGAGCCATATATTATATATGCATATTGTGGAGCGTTGTACAATGTATAGTTTTTGTTTAAATCCATAAAAAAATATATCAAAACAGCCTTTTTAAAATAATTTAATTATGCTGAAGAGAGATACTTACTATAGTTATTTTTGTTAACCTATTGAGATGGGAAAATGTGTTTTTTATTAATAAGTTGAACTCGAGCCTAAAAGTCTTCTATAGAAAGAGCACAAGTGAAGGGAAAAAAAGGTAATGGATATTTTTTTGTGGTTGCATGGATAGTACTTTAAAAAAGTGGTAAAATAACTCTGCAGATAGCACTACTGGGTGATTTAAAAAGCTATAGTCAGTCGATTAATAATACTTTTAGCAAAAAACATGTCTTTAATTTACAATTTGTAGAAACTATGAGAATAGAAAGGTTCTGAACTTTTGTGAAACATCACAGAACAGTTGAACAATATATGGCAAATAGAAGTAAAAATGAATGGTGTTTTTATACCTTTATTTAACCAGGTAGGCTAGTTGAGAACAAGTTCTCATTTGCAACTGTGACCTGGCCAAGATAAAGCAAAGCAGTGTGACAGAGTTACACATGGATTAAACAATAAACAAGCCAATAACACAATAAACAAGTCAATGACACAGTAGAAAAAAGACAGTCTATATACAGTGTGTGCAAAAGGCATGAGGAGGTAGGCAATAAATAGGCCATAGGAGTGAATAATTACAATTTAGCAGATTAACACTGGAGTGATAAATGAGCAGATGATGATGTGCAAGTAGAGATACTGGTGTGCAAAAGAGCAGAAAAGTAAATAAAAGAAAAACAGTATGGGGATGAGGTAGGTAGATTGGGTGGTCTATTTACAGATGGACTATGTACAGCTGCATCGATCGGTTAGCTGCTTAGATAGTTGATGTTTAAAGTTGGTGAGGGAAATAAAAGTCTACAACTTCATCAATTTTTTTTCAATTAGTTCCAGTCACTGGCAGCAGAGAACTGGAAGGAAAGGCGGCCAAATGAGGTTTGGAAAGGCTTTGGGGATGATCAGTGAGA
Organism: Oncorhynchus kisutch; assembly: GCF_002021735.2. NCBI lineage: Eukaryota > Metazoa > Chordata > Actinopteri > Salmoniformes > Salmonidae > Oncorhynchus > Oncorhynchus kisutch. The sequence goes on from NC_034201.2 coordinate 41,134,960, forward strand.
TATACAGTGCCTTGCGAAAGTATTCGGCCCCCTTGAACTTTGCGACCTTTTGCCACATTTCAGGCTTCAAACATAAAGATATAAAACTGTATTTTTTTGTGAAGAATCAACAACAAGTGGGACACAATCATGAAGTGGAACGACATTTATTGGATATTTCAAACTTTTTGAACAAATCAAAAACTGAAAAATTGGGCGTGCAAAATTATTCAGCCCCCTTAAGTTAATACTTTGTAGCGCCACCTTTTGCTGCGATTACAGCTGTAAGTCGCTTGGGGTATGTCTCTATCAGTTTTGCACATCGAGAGACTGACATTTTTTCCCATTCCTCCTTGCAAAACGGCTCGAGCTCAGTGAGGTTGGATGGAGAGCATTTGTGAACAGCAGTTTTCAGTTCTTTCCACAGATTCTCGATTGGATTCAGGTCTGGACTTTGACTTGGCCATTCTAACACCTGGATATGTTTATTTTTGAACCATTCCATTGTAGATTTTGCTTTATGTTTTGGATCATTGTCTTGTTGGAAGACAAATCTCCGTCCCAGTCTCAGGTCTTTTGCAGACTCCATCAGGTTTTCTTCCAGAATGGTCCTGTATTTGGCTCCATCCATCTTCCCATCAATTTTAACCATCTTCCCTGTCCCTGCTGAAGAAAAGCAGGCCCAAACCATGATGCTGCCACCACCATGTTTGACAGTGGGGATAGGGTGTTCAGGGTGATGAGCTGTGTTGCTTTTACGCCAAACATAACATTTTGCATTGTTGCCAAAAAGTTCCATTTTGGTTTCATCTGACCAGAGCACCTTCTTCCACATGTTTGGTGTGTCTCCCAGGTGGCTTGTGGCAAACTTTAAACAACACTTTTTATGGATATCTTTAAGAAATGGCTTTCTTCTTGCCACTCTTCCATAAAGGCCAGATTTGTGCAATATACGACTGATTGTTGTCCTATGGACAGAGTCTCCCACCTCAGCTGTAGATCTCTGCAGTTCATCCAGAGTGATCATGGGCCTCTTGGCTGCATCTCTGATCAGTCTTCTCCTTGTATGAGCTGAAAGTTTAGAGGGACGGCCAGGTCTTGGTAGATTTGCAGTGGTCTGATACTCCTTCCATTTCAATATTATCGCTTGCACAGTGCTCCTTGGGATGTTTAAAGCTTGGGAAATCTTTTTGTATCCAAATCCGGCTTTAAACTTCTTCACAACAGTATCTCGGACCTGCCTGGTGTGTTCCTTGTTCTTCATGATGCTCTCTGAGCTTTTAACGGACCTCTGAGACTATCACAGTGCAGGTGCATTTATACGGAGACTTGATTACACACAGGTGGATTGTATTTATCATCATTTAGGTCAACATTGGATCATTCAGAGATCCTCACTGAACTTCTGGAGAGAGTTTGCTGCACTGAAAGTAAAGGGGCTGAATAATTTTGCACGCCCAATTTTTCAGTTTTTGATTTGTAAAAAAAGTTTGAAATATCCAATAAATGTCGTTCCACTTCATGATTGTGTCCCACTTGTTGTTGATTCTTCACAAAAAAATACAGTTTTATATCTTTATGTTTGAAGCCTGAAATGTGGCAAAAGGTCGCAAAGTTCAAGGGGGCCTAATACTTTCGCAAGGAACTGTACCTGCTGGAACGTGTGCTCCGGGTGGGTGTTGTTATCGTGACCAATGAACTGAGATAAGGCGGAGCTTGACCTAGCATAGACTTATAGATGACCTGGAGCCAGTGGGTCTGGCGACGAATATGTAGCAAGGGCCAGCCGACTAGAGCATGCAGGTCGCAGTGGTGGGTGGTATAAGGTGATTTGGTAACAAAAGGGATTGCACTATGATAGACTGCATCCAGTTTGCTGAGTAGAGTATTGGAAGCTATTTTGTAGATGACATCGCCGAAGTCGAGGATGGGTAGGATAGTCAGTTTTACTAGGGTAAGTTTGGCGGCGTGAGTGAAGGAGGCTTTGTTGCGAAATAGGAAGCCGATTCTAGATTTGATTTTGGATTGGAGATGTTTAATATAAGTCTGGAAGGAGAGCTTACAGTCTAGCCAGACACCTAGGTATTTATAGTTGTCCACATATTCTAGGTCGGAACCATCCAGGGTGGTGATGCTAGTCGGGCGGGCAGGTGCGAGCAGCGAACGGTTGAAAAGCATGCATTTGGTTTTACTAGTGTTTAAGAGCAGTTGGAGGCCATGGAAGGAGTGTTGTATGGCATTGAAGCTTGTTTTTTGGAGGTTAGTTAGCACAGTGTCCAAGGAAGGGACAGAAGTATACAGAATGGTGTCATCTGCGTAGAGGTGCATCACGGAATCGCCCCCAGCAAGAGCGACATCATTGATATATACAGAGAAAAGAGTCGGCCTGAGAATTGAACCCTGTGGCACCCCCATAGAGACTACCAGAGGTCCGGACAACGGAACTCTCTCTGCAAAGTAGTTGGTGAACCAGGTGTGGCAGTCATTAGAAAAACCAAGGCTATTGAGTCTGCTGATAAGAATACGGTGATTGACAGAGTACGGTGATTGCAGAGTCGAAAGCATTGGCCAGGTCGATGAAGACGACTGCACAGTACTGTCTTTTATCGATGGCAGTTAAGATATCATTTAGTACCTTCAGCATGGCTAAGGTGCACCCGTTATCGGCTCGGAAACCGGATTGCACAGCAGAGAAGGTACGGTGGGATTCGAAATGGTCAGTGATTTGTTTATTAACTTGGCTTTCGAAGACTTTTTTTATTTATTTTTTATTTTACCTTTATTTAACCAGGCAAGTCAGTTAAGAACAAATTCTTATTTTCAATGACGGCCTGGGAACAGTGGGTTAACTGCCTGTTCAGGGGCAGAACGACAGATTTGTACCTTGTCAGCTCGGGGGATTGAACTCGCAACCTTCCGGTTACTAGTCCGACGCTCTAACCACTAGGCTACGCTGCCGCCCCGGCAGGGCAGGATGGATATAGGTCTGTAACAGTTTGGGTCTAGGGTGTCACCCCCTTTGAAGAGGGGGATGACCACGGCAGCTTTCCAATCTTTAGGGATCTCGGACGATACGAAAGAGAGGTTGAACAGGCTGGTAATAAGGGTTGCAACAATGGCGGGGGATAGTTTTAGAAGGAGAGGGTCCAGATTGTCTAGCCCAGCTGATTTGTACGGGTCCATGTTTTGCAGCTCTTTCAGAACATCTGCTGTCTGGATTTGGGTGAAGAAAAAGCTGCGGAGGCTTGGGCGAGTAGCTGCGGTGGGGGGGGGGGGGGGGGGGGGGGGGGGTTGGAGTTGCCAGGAGGAAGGCATGGCCAGCCGTTGAGAAATGCTTAATGAAATGTTCGATTGTCATGGATTTATCAGTGGTGACCGTGTCACCTCATCCCATCAGTCAAGGATGCCTTCTATTTTTAAAAATAGAAGTTCAAACTGTTTGGGTATAGACCTGGAATGTATGACAGAACTTTGCAGGCTATCTCTGCAGTAGATTGCATCTCCTCCCCCTTTGGCAGTTCTATCTTGATGGAAAATGTTGTGGTTGGGTATGGAAATCTCAGAATTGTTGGTGGCCTTCCTAAGACAGGATTCAGACACCGCAAGGACATCAGGCTTGGCGGAGTGTGCTAAAGCAGTGAGTAAAACAAACTTAGGGAGGAGGCTTCTGATGTTGACATGCATGAATCCAAGGCTTTTTCGATCGCAGGGCCTGGGTTTATCTCCACATCACCCGAGGAACAGAGGAGGAGTAGGGTGAGGGTAAGGCTAAAGGCTATCAAAACTGGTCGCCTAGAGCGTTGGGGACAAAGAATAAAAGGTGCAGATGTCTGGGTGTGGTAGAATAGATTCAGGGCATAATGTGCAGACAGGGGTATGGTGGAGGTAAGCCCAGGCACTGAGTGATGATAAGAGAGGTTGTATCTCTGGACATGCTGGTTATAATGGGTGAGGTCACAGCATGTGGGAGGTGGGACAAAGAAGGTATCAGAGGTATAATGAGTGGAACTATGGGGTACCATTGTAAACTAAAACAATGATAACTAACCTAAACAACAGTATACAAGGCATATTGACATATGAGAGAGACAAACAACGAGGCATAAAGTAGTCACGGGTGTTGATTTGGCTAAGACAACAGCGGGTGAGACAACAACAGCTAATCAGCTAAAACAACAACAGGTAAAATGGCGATGAATGGGCAGAGAGGGTCGGTTAACTACACACAGGGCCTGAGTTCGCGGCTGGGGCCGACAAAAAAACAGAAAAAAACAGAATGGATTACTGTAATTAATGGACAGTCCAGCAGGCATCAGCTATGCAGCCAAGTGATCATAGGGTCCAGGGGGCAGCAATAGATGGAACAGGGAAGCCGCGGAGTAGTCGCTAATACACTAGCACGCGGGCGACACAGCGCTTAAAGTTATTAGCCCTGGGCTAGTAGAAGCGTCTGCTCTGACGTCCGACGGAGGCCGATTGAAGGCACAGCGGATGGAGTATTCGTCGGCAGACAAGTCTTGGTGGTGTGGCGGGGCGCCGTGTCGACTAAGGATCCAAGCCAGATGTCGAAAGAGGTATTGTAGTTGTAGTAATCTAGTTTTCTAGCCGGGAGATACGCCTGGCTCACGGCTAACTGGTGCTAGCTTCGGGACAGGGGCGTTTGCCACTATAGCCACTCGGTAGTAGCGGTGATCCGGTGCCAATGTCCAGACTTTACGGCAAGAATGCGGTGGAGTAGTGTGTTCTAGCCGTGTTTGGGTGGATTCCGGGTTAACAACTGAGTAGGCCAGGAGGTGGGCCTCAGGGATAGCTTCGGTACTGGGTAACTCAGTGGGTGCTAGGTAGCTGTGAAGATCAGGAGTAATGGTCCAGGGATTACGGCAGGAATCCGGCGTTGTAGGTGGAGAGACAGTCCGTTACTGGTAGGCTGGCGAATTTTATCCAGGCTAAAAAATAATATATATATATTTTAAAAGGGCTAAAGTTTGGGGATAGATGGGAGGGGTTGGGTGGAGCTGAAGGATAGGATCAAAAACAACAAGATAACTAATGTAAAATATATTGTGTCTGTAAAATGTATAAGGGTTAGGAACTTTTGAAACCGCTCAGTTAAAAATATATTGCAAAGTAGAAATCACGCTGGATGGGAGGGCTTTATGGTAGCTGAAGGATGGGATAAAAACAAACAAAAGATAACTGTTGTAAGGTGCATTGTGTCCGTAAAATGTATATTGTATGTATAAACTGGAATTAGAAACCTAAGTGTTGTTGTCCTTTAGTTTACTCCAATGAGGAGACGGGTGGGTAGGGTTTTGGGAATAGAGGAAAATATATCTTCAAAGATATGTAAAAAAAATGTTCACATTGATCATCCTTGATGATTGGAGTCCACCTGTGGTAAATTCAATTGATTGTACATGATTTTAAAAGGCACATACCTTTCTATATACGGTCTCACAGTTGACAATGCATGTCAGAGCAAAAACCAAGCCATGAGAACGAAAGAATTGTCCATAGAGCTCTGAGACAAGACTGAGTTGAGGCACAGATCTTCTGCAGCATTGAAGGTCCCCAAGAACACAGTGGCCTCCATCATTCTTAAATGGAAGAAGTTTGGAACCACCAAGACTTTTTGTACATCTCAATTGTGTCAGTAGAAACCACATTTGTTTATGGAAGTCAGCCATTTCAGCTATGTTTTAGATGATATGTAAACGAGGCTGAATGAATTGTTTCACTGCCAGACAAGGCTCCGCTGATAGTCAGGTGTAGCAGTGGTAAGGATTCACTCCATTGTGCTGGAAAGAAAGCTCTGCTGTTGGGCCAGCTTTTTTCAGGCCCTAACAGTTTGTGGGCACCGCTTGTCGCCGTTATAGTGCAATCAATGTATTGTTTAGTGTTGTGTTGTGTAGAGGCTTTGCTGGCAAACATCTAAATTATTTTGGGGGAGTTTGCCCCACCAATAATATAACTTTTTCTCTCGAAATAGTGCCAGTTTATTCTCGAACTATTGACACTTTAAACGTTGACTTTATACTCTAAATAAATACAATTTCGCAATTTATTCACTAAATAAAATGTTGACTTTATTTTAAGAAATATTTCGAACTTATTTTAAAGTATGATTGTGTGAATGTTGTTCTTTATCCAAGTATGACAGAATCTGAAAAGACTCACCATCACAATTTTTTAACTGCCAAAAAATTACCTCCAATGATCAATATATACAGTGCATTCAGAAAGTATTCAGACAACTTTCTACATTTTGTTACATTACAGCCTGATTCTAAAATTGATTAAATTGTTATTTTTCCCTCATCAATCTACACACAATACCCCATAATGACAAAACAAAAATTAAAAACTAAAATACAACATTTACATAAGTATTTATACCCTATACTCAGTACTTTGTTGAAGCACCTTTGGCAGCGAATCCTGCCTTGAGTGTTCTTTGGTATAACGCTACAAGCTTGACACACCTGTATTTGGGGAGTTTCTCCCATTCTTCTCTGCAGATCCTCTCAAGAACTGTCAGGTTGGATTGGGAGCGTGGCTGCACAGCTATTTTCAGGTCTCTCCAGAGATGTTCGATTAAGTTAAAGTCCGGGCTCTGACTGGGTCACTCAAGGACATTCAGAGACTTTTTCTGAAGCCACTCCTGCATTGTCTTGGCTGTGTCCTTAGGGTCATTGTCCTGTTGGAAGGTGAACCTTTGCCCCAGTCTGAAGTCCTGAGGGTTCTGGAGCAGGTTTTTATCAAGGATCTCTCTGTACTTTGCTCCGTTCATCTCAGTCTTGTTCCTGACTACTCTCCCAGTCCCTGCCGCTGAAAAATATCCCCTCATTATGATGCTGCCACCACCATGCTTCACCGTAGGGATGGTGCCAGGTTTCCTCCAGATGTGACGCTTAGCATTCAAGCCAAAGAGTTCAATCTTGGTTTCATCAGACCAGAGAATCTTGTTTCTCATGGTCTTTGAGTCCTTTAGGTGCCTTTTGGCAAACACCAAGCGGGCTGCCATGTGCCTTTTACGGAGGAGTGGCTTCCATCTGGCCACTCTACCATCAAGGCCAGATTGGTGGATTGCTGTCCTTCTGGAAAGTTCTCCCATGTCCACAGAGGACCTCTAGAGCTCTGTCAGAGTGACCATCGGGTTCTTGGTAACCAACCTCCCTGAGCAATGCCCTTCTCCCCCGATTGCCCAATTTGGCCTTGCGGCCAGCTCTAGGAAGAGTGTTAGTGGTTCCAAATGTCTTCCTTTTAAGAATGATGGAGGTCACTGTGTTCTTGGGGACCTTCAATGCTGAAAAAAAAATGTGGTACCCTACCCCAGATCTGTGCCTCGACACAATCCTGTCTCTGAGCTCTGCGGACAATTCCTTCGACCTCATAGCTTGGCTTTTTCTCTGACATGCACTGCCAACTGTGGGACCTTATAGACAGGTGTGTGCCTTTCCAAATCATGTCCAATCAATTGAACTTACCACAGGTGGACTCCAATCAAGTTGTAGAAACATCTCAAGGATGATCAATGTAAACAGGATGCAGCTGAGCTCAATTTCGTGTCTCATAGCAAATAAGGTAAATAGGGAAGGGGTCTGAATACAGTGGCTACAGAAAGTGTTCATACCCTTTGACTTACTCAACATTTTGTTGTGTTATAGCCTGAATTCAAAATGGATTGAATTGTTGTTTTTTGCTCACCCATCTACACATAATACCCCATATTGTGAAAAGTGAAAACATGTTTTTAGAAATGTTTGCAAATGTATTGAAAATGAAATACAGAAATATCAAATTTACATAAATGTTCACACCCCTGAGTCAATACTTTGTAGTCTTTCTGGGTAAGTTTCTAAGAGCTTTCCACACCTGGATTGTTGAAAATTTGCCCCTTATTCTTTTCAAAATTCTACAAACTCTGTCAAATTGTAGATCATTGTTAGACAACCATTTTCAGGTCTTGTAATATATTTTCAAGTAGATTTAAGTCAAAACTGTAACTGCAACTCGGGAACATTCAAATTATTGGTAAGCAACTCAAGTGTAGATTTGGCCTTGTGTATTATTGTCCTGCTGAAAGGTGAGTTAATCTCCCAGTGTCTATTGGAAAGCAGACTGAACCAGGTTTTCTAACTTCTTGGTGACAGGGGGCAGTATTTTCACGTCCGGATGAAATGTATGCCCAAATTCAACTGCTTGCTACTCATCCCCAGAAGGTAAGATATGCATATTATTAGTAGATTTGGATAGAAAACACTCTGAAGTTTCTAAAAATGTTTGTATCATGTCTGTGAGTATAACAGAACTTATGTAGCAGGCGAAACCCAGAGGGAAAACCATTCAGATCTTTTGTTGTTCTTTTTTAAATGGGGTTTCATTGGGAATCCAGATTTCTAAGGGATCTTCTTGCAGTTCCTACCGCTTTCCCTGGATGTCACCAGGCTTTAGAAATTGGTTGAGGTTTTTCCTTTGTGTAATGAAGAAGTAGCCCTGTTCAAAACTAGGGTCACTTCAAGTGTACTGTTTTTTTAGAGGCTCGTGACCAGAAAGGTAGCGTCAGTTTGTTTTCTTCCTGTACTGAACACAGATCATCCCGTCTTCAATTTGATTGATTATTTACTTTAAAAAAATACCTACAGTTGTATTACAAAAGTAGTTTCAAATGTTTTGGCAAAGTTTACAGGTACCTTTTGAGATATTTTGTAGTCACGTTGCGCAAGTTGGAACCGGTGTTTTTCTGGATCAAACGCACCAAATAAATGGACATTTTAGATATATATAAACGGAATTAATCGAACAAAAGGACCATTTGTGGTGTTTATGGGACATATTGGAGTGCCAACAGAAGAAGCTCATCAAAGTTAAGGCATGATTTATATTTTTATTTCTGCGTTTCGTGTCGCGCCTGCAGGGTTGAAATGTTTTCTCTCTTTTGTTTACTGAGGTGCTATCCTCAGATAATAGCATCGTTTGCTTTCGCCGAAAAGCCTTTTTGAAATTTGACATGTTGGTTGGATTCACAACACGTGTAGCATTAATTTGGTACCTTGTGATTTCATGAAAGTTAGATTTTATAGTAATTTATTTGGATTTGGCGCTCTGCATTTTCTCTGGCTTTGGGCCAAGTGGGACACTACCGTCTCACATATCCCAGTCTTTAAGGATATTGCCTTTGCTTATGTCCATTCCATTTATTTTCTCATCCTAATAAAACTCCCCAGTCCTTAACAATTACAAGCATACCCAAAACATGATGCAGCCACCACTATGTAAGAAAATATGGAGAGTGGTACTCACTAATGTGTTGTATTGGATATGCCCCAATCATAACACTTTGTATTCAGGACAACAAGTTAATTGCTTTGCCACATGTTTTGTAGTATTACTTTAGTGCCATGTTTTAAAACAGGATGCATATTTTGGAATATTTTTTATTCTGTACAGGCTTCCTTTTCAAATCAATCAAATCAAATCATATGTCTAATTAGTCACATTACAACACAATACACAATACAACAGGTGTATAGAAAGTATAGACCTTACAGCAAAATGCTCACTTACAAGCCCCTAGCCAACAATGCAGTTTAAAACATATGAATAAGAGTAAGAAATAAAAGTAACAAGTAGTTAAAGAGCAGCAGTAAAATAACAATATCGAGACTATATGCAGGGGGGTACCGGTACAGAGTCAATATGCGGGGGCACCGGTTAGTCGAGGTAATTGAGGTAATATGTACATGTAGGTAGAGTTATTAAAGTGACTATGCATAGATAATAACAGAGAGTAGCAGCGGCGTAAAAGGGGAGGGGGGGTGATTTAATGCAAATATTCTCGGTAGCCATTTGATTAGATGTTCAGGGGCTTATGGCTTGGGGGTAGAAGCTGTTTAGAAGCCTCTTGGACCTCGAACTGGTGCTCTGTTACCGCTTGCCATGCAGTAGCAGAGAGAACAGTCTATGACTAGGGTGGCTGGAGTATTTGACAATTTATAGGGCCTTCCTCTGACACTGCCTTGTATAGAGGTCCTGGATGACAAGAACCTTGGCCCCAGTGATGTACTGGGCCGTTCGCACTACCTTCTGTAGTGCCTTGCGGTCAGAGGGCGAGTTGTTGCAATAGCAGGCAGTGATGCAACAGGGCAGGATGCTCTCAACGGTGCAGCTGTAGAACCTTTCGAGGATCTGAGGACCCATGCCAAATATCTCCTGAGGGGGAATCGTTTTTCTTCACGACTGTCTTGGTGTGCTTGGACCATGTTTGTTTGTTGGTGATGTGGACACCAAGGAATTTGAAGTTCTCAACCTGCTCCACTACAGCCCTGTCAATGAGAATGGTGGTGTGCTCAGTCCGCCTTTCCCTGTAGTCCACAATCATCTCCTTTGTCTTGATCACGTTGAGGGAGAGGTTGTTGACCTGGCACCACACGGCCAGGTCTCTGTCCTCCTACCTATAGGCTGTCTCGTTGAATCTATCCTACATGAGTTCAAGCATTGTGATCACACGTTTGGTGGTGGTACATAGTTGTTACTGTTAGGCTGTGTTTTCCAGGAAGTAAGAATGCATTCAGCAGGTACAATACTGTGTGTACTGCATTCAGTTATGTAGTAGTCACGCTTATCACTAAAAACCGACGTCAGTCCAACAGTCACATTGCATTATTACTCCAGTGTTCTAAACTGATCCAATGACCCTGTACCAATCATGAGAGAAATGAATTGCTGATTTTCTCTTTCCATCTTCCAGTAGTAGTCACACTTATCACTAACAACCGACGTCAGTCCAACAGACGTCACATTGCATTATTACTCCAGTGTTCTAAACTGATCCAATGACCCTGTACCAATCATGAGAGAAATGAATTGCTGATTTTCTCTTTCCATCTTCCAGTGCAATTCAGCTTCTCTCTGTCATGCCTATCTCTTTTTCCACCTCATCTGAAATATTCATTTTTCAGATCAATGCTCTATCGCCCTGTTCTGAGGAGTAAAAATGTATGAGTTTGACCCGATAGCTAATAAACAGCCACAAACACACCAGCTCGCAAATCAGCAGAGAGGGAAAGTGATTCAAATGATTCAGTCTTCCAAAGAAATAACACAATTTTACAGAGAGGATTTGTTCCTTGAGAACATTAGCATATTCATGTGACAGAAGTGCAGATAAATGGACAAAGCCTCTGTATTAGTCCAAACCATTTGTACTAGTTCTGCCGTGGAGGGCGCAGTCCCAGTGAGCTGAGGCTAAATTTGTTGTCTCCATCTCTCCCATGGCCTGTGCCATCCCACACCTATGTGCGGTCAACCATGCAGTTTCCAGAGCAACTGGGCTACACTTCACAGCTACATGGTAGCTGAGCTAATTCATGCTACTTGGATTATGATAACTTATGATAACTTGCATAGGCTTTGTTCGGTCCCTCTTGACTCGCAATAAAGATGGATGAAATGCAGTAAAGCGGTTGAGGAATGCAGAAGCCTTTTAACTGTCTCTTGAATTAGTAAGAGATGTACAGTTATGGAACCTAGCTGTAAATGCAACACTATAACATTTTGCCAACTGCTCCACTATACTATCAACACCTTGTTTACTCCTCTCCTTTAGAGATGACCAGCAGACCAGACCGCTGGAAAGTCTGCGTTCTAAATGATTCACATTTTGTTCACGCTTCATTTTACATGGGACTGTACCTCATGTTTTCATTAGTAAATGATCACACTGGTGATGTTGAATGAAAGTCTCTGAGTGTCACGATGTTATAAATAGATCGGGAGACAGGTGCAGGAATGTGTAATAAGAGTTTTTTTATTGACCCAAATTACAGCGTGCCATGTAAAGGCAAGGGGACAAAGACCAAACAAATATCTGTACAAAACACAGAGCTGAAACCCAAACAAAATAGCAAGGAGTACCTCAAATAAATACACTGGGACGAGACCCATAACATACAAGCACACAATGATTCTACATGGGACGAGACCCATAACATACAAGCACACAGTGATTCTACATGGGACGAGACCCATAACATACAAGCACACAGTGATTCTACATGGGACGAGACCCATAACATACAAGCACACAGTGATTCTACATGGGACGAGACCCATAACATACAAGCACACAATGATTCTACATGGGACGAGACCCATAACATACAAGCACACACAAGCATACACTGTTCATATTTTTAGGGCAATGATTCATTTAATTTTCACTTTATGCTTTCATAGTACCGCATGTTACTATGTGATTTGACCAGGAAAAATGCTGGGCTCTATTGATACCAGGTCAAGAAGGTATGTCTCATGGTCATAAAAGGCTACAGGTATATACGGGTAGGTTGTTTAGCAACAAAACCAAAGCGTGTGCAACTTAGGTGCAAAACAACTGTCAACTCCAAAGGATTATACAACATGTGAACTATATTTGTCTCCAAATGTTGATTGAAAACAGAAATAGACTTTTACAATAAGCACTTGTTGTCTCTCATCTACATTGTCACAGTTGTTGGTTAGGTTGTTAGTGAATTTGAGCCATATTAGCATACTGTAGGTTGTAATGTTGTTTTTAGGCCTCTCTTTATGTAGTGTTGTGTTGTCTCTCTTGTTGTGATGTGTGTTTTGTCCTATATTTATATTGTATTTATTATAATTTTTTAAATCTCAGGCCCCCGTCCCCGCAGAAGGCTTTTTGCCTTTTGGTAGGCCGTCATTGTAAATAAGAATTTGTTCTTAACTGACTTGTCTAGTTAAATTAAATAAAACAATATAAGTCAAAACACCTCAAGACAAGATTTGGTATCAAGAACAAGATACAACCATCTGAAACACATCACCATCGATTTCCCACACGGCAGCTTCTTGTCATTGTTGCCTTCTGCCCCATTTAGTGATGTTGTTGTCAATGGCTGTGGTTGGAGGCATGTCCAACCCACAGGTGTCATCTTGAGTTGGGCTGCATGTCCATTGTTTGAGAAGAGTCTAGCATTGTTCTCCTCAAATATGGATTTCAGACCTCTTTTCTCTTTTATTCCACACTCTGTTGGTGGAAAATGAGCATTGAATAGTTCAGAGCCATCTGTTTCCATTGGACTTTTTGATTTCTGTTGGTTTATTGACTTTATACCTGAGATTGCGTTGGGATGACCTTTTGTGAGGATTATTTCTATTTCCTTGGATTTGGACATCCTTTCAAAGATTCAAAAGCCTTTTCGCAATTGCATACTCCTCGCCTCCTCTCTCCTCATCTCAAAACCCATTGGAAGAGAAAGCCAGAGGTCCCTCATCTCTGACCTTCTCCTCCAATGGGTTTTGAGAAGGAGACGAGGAGAGAGGAAAGAGGGTGCGGGGATTATACAATTGCGAAAAGGCCAAAAAGTCATCCAGAGGTTTTGGTAGGACTAAGAATTTTAAAATAAATAAAAAACGAACACCCTTGCCTTTCCTGAACTAATACTCGCACTTGACTTTTTCCTACTAGCACTGCCTTTGCTGATAGCTACTTTATTGAGGAAATTTGTACAGTACTTGCTATGACTGAGATATGTGGTTGTCTCACCTAGCTATCTTAAGATGAATGCACTAACTGTAAGTCGCTTTGGATAAGAGCATCTGCTAAATGACAAAAATGTATTATTTACAATGTGAATTTGGTCTTTGGACTCTTGGCTCTGATAGGACCAATAATCTGTTGATTATTGAATCATTATTTTGTTTCTTATGTTTAACCCCTATTATTTTCCTGCACCATAGTGATTCACCCTCTCAGTGGGGAGTCTCACAGCTCCTATAACAAGTATAACCATAGCCTTGGGTCCATCTGTTGTAGTTTTATTTTAGCAGTGGAAGTGTTGCTCACGGTTTTATTCAGCCACTGAAAGCAACTGGGTCATTCTCACTCTTTTGAGATCTAAACTGAATGTCACCTGCTGAGACAAAGTAGGATTGGTCCTATTCAACCCCAGAACATTGCACAGAGGGTCTGTAGTAGTGCAGGGCATGGGATAAAAGTGTCTAACAAATGGTTTAATTCTCCAGAGGTTGATCCGTAACACACTCCACCGATATAAACCACTCGTGCGCTGCTTTCTCATTCTTCCCTTTTCTTTAATAGTTCTTCATCTCCTTCATGCTGTCTTGTTAAACCACGGCTGGTGGCTTAAAAAGTTAAACTTGGCCCAGTTTTTGCTCAGTTGGTGGGAGACTGGAGACCTGGGGTGTATTCATTAGTGCAAACCATAGCATACCGAAAATGAGAGTTTCTTATCGGGCAAATTGACATAGGTATCTCTCCGTTTCCTTCAATTTGGTTCCTAGTGAACAGGAGGTGTGTGATGAGTATAGTGGGTCGGGATCCATGGCCAGGGGACGACTCCTGCAAACCATCAGCCCATCTATAATTACAGAAGGTAAATTACACATGGCCTTTTAATCTGGAGCATGCAACAGTTAAGCAGAGCTATTGGTCTCGCCTCACAAATAATCTATCAAGTCATTGAATATTGAGCCTGCCGGGGCCAGCCATGAGAGGTTACTATTTGCATATCAAAGGAAATGAGCTAATTGGGAAAACTGCATCAGCTGAATAGCCTGAGTGTGAAGCTGGAAAAGAAGTGAGTACTTCAGATTAATAATAATGAAAAACATCCCCTATAGGACTCGGGTATACTTTATCCTAATCTGCTTTTTAATTAAGATATAAACGGGGTATGGCTGTGATCCATCCTCATTGGAGGGATATTTGAGCCTTGACAATTTATATAGATGGCCTATGGCCTATGGGCAGCAGGCAGCCTATAGGTTAGGCTATTGAGCCAGTAACCGAAAGGTCGCTGGTTCGAATACTTAATCTGACATGTGCCCTTGATCGAGGCACTTAAAATTAATTTACTCCAGGGGTGCCGCACTGCTATGGCTTAACTACTATGACTGATTTCCGGCCCCACTATTCATTGGCTAAGTTTTAATGTCGAAACAGGGCCCATATTCACAAAGCATTTCAGAGTAGGAGTGCTGATCTGGGATCAGCTTTCCTTTTAAGATTATAATGATCTTGACAGGGTGAACCGGATCCTAGATCAGACCTCCAACTCTGAAACACTTTGTGAATACAGACCCTGATCTTATCCATAGATAGATTGGAGGGCACACTCCTCAGCAGGAATACCTTGCATGGTAAATGAGTTTATATCATATCAGCAGTAAATATCAACAGGGGGATGGCATGCCTTGCCTTGATTCTTCTGAGCATTCATTTGAATTCCTTGGCTTTATGCTCACAATTATAGACAGCTATGAACTGGTCGATCAGGACATTGCAGCTGATTTGGTATGCCGTCGATGGGTTGTGAGCCCCAGGAAGCGTCCAATAGGATTCTTAGCATTCCACTGTTTTGAATTATCATTATGCTGCTGTGGTAGGAGGCCACACACTGGACACATCTGCTGGTAATCATGTTGGCAGATTGTTACAGTGAGATGTAAAACCTTCTGAAGTGTCGCTAGGGGACAGTGGCTGCGTGCCTGCCTTCATCAGCTCCATCTCCTGTCAGTTGTGATATGAAATAGCAATCCATTTAGATGTAGAGAGCCTACATTACCATGCTCAGAGACACCATGCCAGATATATTTATCAGGCAACAAGGGTTTATTTGGTAATCATATTTGATTAGGTTCATATTGAATATGATTAGTGGCCGGTGGTGAGATTATGATGAGCTACATGCCTAATACAAGCATAATTGTTTCATCTTAAAGAAAGTTTGGCGACTACTAAGTATTTTTTAAGCCTCCTGCTTTGGGCTGGATGTGTCAATGTGTAGTTCATATATACATTATCTATAATGATCGATAATGTTCATATATACATGATCTATAATGATCGATAATGATCATATATACATTATCTATAAGCAGAAAGCTACTTTTGTTCTGGAATCTGTGCTAGAACTGGAATTGCTAGGAGGCTGGTCCATGTGGGGAAACATTTCCCAAAATGTTTCCCCACATGGACCAGCCTCCTAGCAATTCCAGTTCTAGCCAATGACCTTCATCCCCTTTGCCGTTTGAGTGACAGCTCTCAAGACAGTGACAGCTAGCACACACAGCAGAAAGAGAGAGAAAACAAGGACATGGTGCACTCTCTGCACGTATGTGACGCAAATTTTGGGGACCACCTTTGCCTTGTGAGCGCTTCAGATCTACTGGCTTAAAAGTATACAAAAGTACTGGATAATCTCTTTAAGCTATGTAAAGCAACATAATAACTGTTACTTCACATTGCCCAAGATATGTTGTTGATGCACGTGACTGAGCAGTTGATGTTGATGAATTCTGTCATTTCATCCAAGTATAATGGTTTCTGGGAAGACTAAAAATGAGCTAAAATTGGAGTCAGCCATGCGACACCACCTGATGCCGCCTATATTCTACCTCCAGAAGTGCAGTCTGACAGAGTCATGTGGTCTCTAATGTATTTCTCATTAGTCTGGATAATGAGGAGGCTTCACAGGCAACAGTGTTCGAGGGATATTCACATCCATGAAAAAAGCTAACAAACACTAACAATTAGCTTCATGTTGATACAGAGGATACTAGACACATCTGCTCTAAATTACCCCAGACTGGGCACAATACCACACTGTGTGTCTCACACTTCAAACAGGCTTTAGTAATTCAATGGGAATTTATCGTTTTTCTCTCACCGTGCATTTGTCGGTAGACCACATTGCTATTTTTTCACAAAATGTACAATGGCAGCTTCAGAATGTCAGTATTCACCTGTAGTTTGTGACTGATGGCAGGGTTTGCTAGGAAGCCAACCAGGTAAATGCACTCCATGATGTATGTGTGTTCAACCTTTACATGTACGTGTGCTTAGTGTGGGAGATGGAAAAACTTCTTAGAAAATGTTTTATTCAGTTGATCTTCCTCTCCAAGCTCTTTATTCTCCCTCAACATCTCTCTCCATATAGCCAGCCCCCTCTCCCCAAATCTCTCTCTCTCTGATCACTCAATTCAATTCAATTCAATTCAAGGGCTTTATTGGCATGGGAAACATGTGTTAACATTGCCAAAGCAAGTGAGGTAGACAACATACAAAGTGAATATATAAAGTGAAAAACAACAAAAATGAACAGTAAACATTACACATACAGAAGTTTCAGAACAGTAAAGACATTACAAATGTCATATTATATATATATATACAGTGTTCTAGCAATGTACAAATGGCTAAAGGACACAAGATAAAATAAATAAGCATAAATATGGGTTGTATTTACAATGGTGTTTGTTCTTCACTGGTTGCCCTTTTCTCGTGGCAACAGGTCACAAATCTTGCTGCTGTGATGGCACACTGTGGAATTTCACCCAGTAGATATGGGAGTTTTTCAAAATTGGATTTGTTTTCGAATTCTTTGTGGATCTGTGTAATCTGAGGGAAATATGTCTCTCTAATATGGTCATACATTGGGCAGGAGGTTAGGAAGTGCAGCTCAGTTTCCACCTCATTTTGTGGGCAGTGAGCACATAGCCTGTCTTCTCTTGAGAGCCATGTCTGCCTACGGCGGCCTTTCTCAATAGCAAGGCTATGCTCACTGAGTCTGTACATAGTCAAGGCTTTCCTTAATTTTGGGTCAGTCACAGTGGTCAGGTATTCTGCCGCTGTGTACTCTCTGTTTAGGGCCAAATAGCATTCTAGTTTGCTCTGTTTTTTTGTTAATTCTTTCCAATGTGTTAAGTAGTTATCTTTTTGTTTTCTCATGATTTGGTTGGGTCTAATTGTGCTGCTGTCCTGGGGCTCTGTGGTGTGTGTTTGTGTTTGTGAACAGAGCCCCAGGACCAGCTTGCTTAGGGGACTCTTCTCCAGGTTCATCTCTCTGTAGGTGATGGCTTTGTTATGGAAGGTTTGTGAATCGCTTCCTTTTAGGTGGTTGTAGAATTTAACAGCTCTTTTCTGGATTTTGATAATTAGTGGGTATCGGCCTAATTCTGCTCTGCATGCATTATTTGGTGTTCTACGTTGTACACGGAGGATATTTTTGCAGAATTCTGCGTGCAGAGTCTCAATTTGGTGTTTGTCCCATTTTGTGAAGTCTTGGTTGGTGAGCGGACCCCAGACCTCACAACCATAAAGGGCAATGGGCTCTATGACTGATTCAAGTATTTTTAGCCAAATCCTAATTGGTATGTGATCACTGATCACTCTCTCTCTCTCTCTGATCACTCTCTCTCTCTCACTCTCTCTCTCTCTCTCTCTCTCTCTCTCTCTCTCTCTCTCTCTCTGAT